>NC_092642.1:30840694-31140694 GCF_039555335.1 Amphiura filiformis
CAGTCGTGGATTCTGTAATTTTGAGATAGTCGGATATAATGTATAGCTGAATATTTTTCTCAACTTCAAATGCGACCTGAAAGATTTGCTAGTATGTATTAGTAATAAACTTGACATAATAATACATTTCACTGATAACAAGCAAGCAATCACCATGGTGACTGTAGTTAATATTTTCTTCATCAGGTTGTGTGAGGACGTATTAATGATAAAATGAGATGGAGATATATCATAACAACTTTGGGATATTAATCATTGAAACATTTCCTGAATCATATTTTAAAAGAAATGTATTATATATTATATATCAGGCATCATATCAAGCTTGCTTTGTCAGTATAGAATTCGAGTAAACCTAGGCCTATATATGCTATTCCACATATTTCTTCACTTCAAAACGGGTTATTCGATAATAATCGGCAATAGTCTCGGCATATTGAAATTGAATATTCTACATTTTTTCATTATTAACGTCACACGCTTGGAAATATGCTATTTCCAGGTAGCGTGACTTTTGACCTGTGACGTAAAGAGAATTCGTGTAGTATTGTAATGTATAGTTAGTTTGTTTGAGGACACTAACATGACTAAAGAGAAGAGAAACGCGCATCTCAAAATACTCGAAACACATACATCAACTAGTAGAAATTTAATATGAGAATAAATTCGACAAAATGACGAGAATTGAAAATATTCTGATTTCTATGAAATTTTAAACACCGTGGGACTGATCGGGACATGCTTTACTAATTATGGCATTAAATGTTGTCATTTAAAACAATGTGACGAGTTGTGTACACGATCATTAGTATTTCTCATCCATTTGGATGAAAAAGCAAGCCCTGATAAGGCTTCAATAAGGTTTCATAGAAAAGGCTAATTTCCAATTCTCATCGTTGTATCTAATCTCACCGCTTTTGAAAGACTTCTCATTATAAATTCCCACTGATGATCTGAACATGATCGCAGGAACAATACCTCTCTCATGAATACAACTTGTGTGACTCTAACATTGATGCTATTCATAAGTGGTCACAGCGCAACGACATCACGTGATTTCACGCGTTCACGCACCGTTCCAAAAACCAATTTCTAAACTCTCGCAGATGCGCACGGATCATCTATATCACCCACATCTCCACAAACAGAAACACACCTTCCATGCAACTACACGCAATTGCTGTTTATTATCTTACGAATATGACAGAATCAGATTATGATGTTGTATTTGCTTATTTTCAATATCATAGTTAAATACGTGTTGTGACAACAACCTTGAAAAAGTCTGATTATTAGTTAGGTTATTGCTTAGAGTTTAACATATATCAGAATCTTTTTGGAATTTCACATAAAATGATAATGTTTTAAATATACGCCCTATCCGATGTTAATGCATGCACATGTTAGTATTTTGCAATTTGATTATTATTAATTATTGTAAAAATACATATTACTCTCTTGTTGTAATTTTATATTGATATTAGAAACGGGTACGTACATATTTAGGAATAATTCTGGTTATGAAATGTCGCTTTCAATTTAGTGATAAAGGGGAGGTACTTGTCTGGATAACCGCTTTCATATCATACGTTGAACCAAATACATTTCAATATATTTTATATAAATGCATATTGATGCTCATTGTTGTAGGAATCGTGAATTGAATAGCAAAACAACAATTTCATAATTATTCAAGATTATGATTTTAAAGACATTAGTTTTTAACGAAGAAAAGAATGTTAAGATTGATTTAACCTTCAGTCGTTACCTATAGTCCTTCTGGATTTAACCTATGTTCTTACTTGGACTTTCCAAAGCGACAACAAACAACCCACCTCATAGGTAAAGATAAATCGCCCCTTGCTTACGACTCGGGTATCAGTTTAGATATACCCCTCGAGCATTTATGTATAATCACATTCATAGCACGGTTATTATTGAAAATTATGCAATGGTAGAACACATGTTATGCTCTTTGTGTGGGATGTTCATAACTAACGGTGGTTGTGCATTTAACAATAGCTTACAGTGGTTGTGCATTTCGTAAAGCTTGGTTGATGAAAAGAAATCGTTCAACATCAATATTTAAAACTTGTTATGAAGGAATATGAATCAAATTCAATAAGTTCTGGTATCAAACAATTTAGATTTAGATTTAAACCGAAGTGTTTCGGGTCAACAATCCTAACATACCTCCTTGAACTCTATGTATAATAACGGATGGCAGAGTAATAACATAATTATATTCTGTTCAAAATATAGCGACAATGCTTAGGCGTGTGTATCTTTTGGTTCTATTTAAAGAATTAGAACCTTAGGATGTTTAAAGCTACTCATATCATCAAGTATGTTTCAATGTCAATGTTACTGCCAACGTAATGTCAAATCTACCAAAAAAACGTTGACAACGTAAAGAAATCAGCAAGTTTAAAAAAACTCACCTCGGCTCACTTTTTGAAACTTGGTCCCATTTTGTAAAAGGTATTGATTTAAACTTTATCATATTTATATAAATTTAAAACATTTCAAGAAGTGTAGTAGGCTTGTAATCTTGTTGGAAACGCTGTATTCTGTTGAAATAAAATAAAAACACTGATTTGGTGTTGGTATTCAAAATGGGACCAAGTTTCAAAAAGTGAGCCGAGGTGAGTTTTTTTAAACTTGCTGATTTCTTTACGTTGTCAACGTTTTTTTGGTAGATTTCTTTTCTTTTTATGAATGTAGCCAAGCAGCTCCCAGCTTGGAAAGTCATCAGGTTACAAAGTGCTACATAAAACGAATAAAACGAAAAATAGATGTTTGAAGTTGCTGTTCTTGCTTTATGACAATAAATAATTAAACATAACTTTATCAGTCGTTTATTTTTAAAACTTGCTCGTCACACGTGACTGAGGCGTACACAATGATCAATATATATTTTAATATACTTTAATTATTCAAGGCAACGTAAATATGTAAAGAAAATGTAAATATGAACAACACACACCCAATGTTGACAATGCCAGAGAGACATAGAGAGTAAGTCCGATTTACTTCAAGTTGGAACTGGTAAATGCGCATATATATATTTAAGCCTATACTACGGAAGCGGCTAAATGCCCCGACTGGGTAGGATAATCATGTTTTAATGTTTGTGGTTTTTTAGCCCTGCGGGCAATATACTTGGCTATCCCAATTTCGCGGTTTGTGGTTCTTTGTAACCCTTCGGGGCAACCTAGTTGGATATTCCTATTAAGCGGCGGTTTCGGCGATCTTTCGTGGTTTGTGGTTTTCATCAAGCCCTGCCCTCTATCGGGAGCTAATTTATAGTTTAAGCTTGTTGGATATCCATATTTCGTGGTTTGTGGTTCTTTGTAGCCCTGTGGGGCAATCTAGTTGCATAACCAAATTTCCCGGTTTGTGGTTCTTTATAGCCCTGCGGGGCAATATAGTTGGATATCAATATTGAGCGGGAGTTGTTGTTGTTCTTTCGCGGTTTGTGGTCTTAATTTGTTGGATATCCATATTTCGCGGTTTGTGGTTCTTTATAATCTATAGGCCTGCGGGCAATCTAGTGGGATATCCGAAATTTCGCGTTTATGGTTCTTTGTAAATACGGCGGGCCAACCTAGTTGGATATGCCTATTAAGCGGCGGTTATCTGCGATCTTTCGTGGTTTGTGGTTTTAATTTCCACTATCAAGCCCTGCCCTCAATCGGGAGCTAATTTATAGTTTAAGCTTGTTGGATATCCATATTTCGTGGTTTGTGGTTCTTTGTAGCCCTGTGGGGAAATCTAGTTGCATATCCAAATTTCGCGGTTTGTGGCTCTTCATTTCATTTCATTTCATTTTATCGCGGTTTGTGGTCTTAATTTGTTGGATATCCATATTTCGCGGTTTGTGGTTCTTTATAATCTATAGGCCTGCGAGCAATCTAGTGGGATATCCAAATTTCGCGTTTATGGTTCTTTGTAGTTCTGCGGGCCAACCTAGTTGGATATGCCTATTAAGCGGCGGTTATCTGCGATCTTTCGTGGTTTGTGGTTTTAATTTCCACTATCAAGCCCTGCCCTCAATCGGGAGCTAATTTATAGTTTAAGCTTGTTGGATATCCATATTTCGTGGTTTGTGGTTCTTTGTAGCCCTGTGGGGAAATCTAGTTGCATATCCAAATTTCACGGTTTGTGGCTCTTCATTTCATTTCATTTCATTTTATCGCGGTTTGTGGTCTTAATTTGTTGGATATCCATATTTCGCGGTCTGTGGTTCTTTATAATCTATAGGCCTGCGGGCAATCTAGTTGGATATACAAATTTCGCGGTTTGTGGTTCTTTGTGGCCCTGCGGGGCAATCTAGTTGGATATCCCTATTAAGCTGCGGTTGTCGGCGATCTTTCGCGGTTTGTGATTTTAATTTCCCTTATCAAGTCCTGCCCTCTATCGGGAGCTATTTTATAGTTTAAGCTTGTCATGATGCAGTCATGTCTACAGTAGAATTCATCTCGACCTTTGCAGGACTTAAACCCCAAAAAGCTATTAAACCAAGATAACACTCATTGACACAGCTCAACTGATTAAATCGGATCTTCTCTGGTTGTGCACATGTGTCTTGTTTTACATGTGCGATATCGCAATAAAGCTGGTATTATAGCGTTAGTTGGGTAACCGATTATAAAGGAAACGAAAGGATACAATGGTATGTGGACCTTTGTTCACGAAATGAGACAATGGCCTGCTTTTTGTTAACCAGCATTCTTGAAAATGAGCAACATAATGATTGTTGACTTAACACGGTTTGGAAATAATTTCTTCATATTTTTGGTGTTATCTGTCGTTTACATATCATTCCTAAAACACAAAAGTGCGACCCTCTCCAAACACCTAAATTAGCTAAAAATTTAGGACATGTTACAAAGCTATATTTTCTAGAATTTCATAGAATAGTTTAAATGTAGCTTGTACCGTTTTTTTGTGGCATCCTTCAGAACGGAGCGGTCCGTTACCAATATAGCTCAATATTTTCGGTCAAATCTCCATTCAATTAACACGGGAGTTGGCTAGCTATACTTCTAACATAGACTATTTGTAAAGGTCGCGCGTCAATGGTGAGAGCACTGTGTATTGTGTATAGGAAAACGGACAGTAACTGCAGTATGTTGGATATCCATATTTCGTGGTGTGTGATTCTTTGTAGCCCTGCGGGATATCTAAATTTCGCGGTTTGTGGTTCTTTATAGCCCTGCGGGGCTATATAGTTGGATATAAATATTGAGCGGCAGTTGTTGGCGATCTTTCGCGGTTTGTGATCTTAAAATCCATATTTCGCGGTTTGTGGTTCTTTATAATCGATAAGCCTGCGGGCAATCTGGTTGGATATCCAAATTTCGCGGTTTGTGGTTCTTTGTAGCCCTGCGGGGCAATCTAGTTGGATATCCCTATTAAGCGGTGGTTGTCAGCGATCTTTCGCGGTTTATGATTTTAATTTCCCTTATCAAGCCCTGCCCTCTATGAGCTAATTTATAGTTTAAGCTTGTTGGATATCCATATTTCGTGGTGTGTGATTTGTAGCCCTGCTGGACAATCTAGTTGGATATCCAAATGTCGCAGTTTGTGGTTCTTTATATTCTGCGGGGAAATCTAGTTGATATCAATATTGAGCGGCAGTTGTTGGCGATCTTTCGCGGTTTGTGCTTTTAATTTGTGACAATTTATAATATTTATTACAAATATAATTTCATACAGAGCTGTGAACAGAGCCACTGATAAATGTGTTTCAAATGACGAAGATGTCATGATAGTCAGGCATGGTGAAAGCATCTGGATGGTGAAAGTAGGCCTAGGCCTAAATATGAATAAAAAATCAAACATGTTTGTTTGATGAAAAAAAATATAATATCACAATAGCAATGGATGTTCCAGATGGTGTTATTCTTGATTTATGACAATAAATTGGTTAATAAAACATTTAAAAAAAAGTGGTGGGAAGTTTCGAACTTGAGCAAAAAGTCATAAATGGATTAGAAGTCAGGACCTTCACCGCTTCGCCACGGGGACGACCCGATATAACGACATGTGAAAGTGGAGTATTTATTAATATGAATGTATGCTGTGGTCCGGAAAGAATAAAAGAATTGTGAAAAACTTGATTTTTTGGCGAATGGGATCCAGAATTTGTATGTAGGGTATGCAGGAAAATGCTAGGGTATATTTGAAAGTGAATCTCAAAAAGTAGTGCGACAGTGACAGCCATGTATGGCTGTAGCAGTGACGAAAGATTATGGATATCATTATGATAAGCTATGATTTTCCACTAATTTTGGCTATGAAATACCGCGTGAAATAAAGCAAGAATGTTTGTTTATTATCAAACAATCGGATTGACTGTAAAATTGGTGTAACTTTTTGAATTAATGAGTTATTAAAATATTACACTTTGGACAGTAAATAAGATTTAGCATGGTTTTAGATATATTTTATACCCAGCGAAAAATATCATAGAACAATAGCGTTTTGTTTCGTGTAAATATAGTCCCGCGGTGCATCTGTTTATTCTTCTTTATCAGTCGCTTTTTAAAAACTTGCTGGTCATGCTACCGCGTGACTCTAATAAATATAGTCCCGCGGTGCATCTGTTTATTCTTCTTTATCAGTCGCTTTTTTAAAAACTTGCTGGTCATGCTACCGCGTGACTCTAATATTGTTAGCGATATTATTGTGATGACAAAATTGATTCGTGTTGCTCCCAGCATTGCCTGTTGAATTGCAAGGAAAAGTCAGAGGCCGTCAGCTTATAAAACATCAACATTGAAGATGTTTTGACGCACCGTAATTACCTTCTAACTAAAGACTGGCAAATCAATTTAGTAAGGGAGTGTTCAGAAATACTTTGGTGGGGGGGTGGGCTGGTAAAAGTGAGGGGGGGCCGAAAAGTATTGGACCTTAAAAGAGGGGGGACCAAAAAGTTTTAGGTGGTAGGAAAGGGGGGAAATACGCGCATTGAGAGCCTCTATATCATTTTTAACATGGACAAATTTGGGTTTTCAGTGCTTTTGTTTGAATAAAATGATGGCACTTAGTGTAAACATATCTATTAATTATATAACATTAAAGATGATCAGCAACATCTGGGTTGGTCTAAGAAATACTGGCACTTTTATCGTATATCTCTTCAAAGTAGGCCTATCATAATAGCCACGGATCCAAATTGTTGTGCATATGAACCTCCAAATAAATCCTCTATTTCATTTATCCCTGTCAAATCGGATAAACACCCTGATTTGGGACAAATCTAAATTAAGTATAAAATGAAAAGTTCCTTGTGCTGTGCTTGTATTTCATGCGCAATTGTCCCACCGGGAATGTTTCAAACATTTGCCTCCCTCAATGACATGTGACCCAGATACCACACCACTGGAAACAACACTATTAAGTATGTTTGTTATATCATAATGGGGGGGGGGGGGGTAAAAAAAGTTTTGTCTGTCAAAAGAGGGGGGGCAAAAAAGTTTAGCGGACCATCAAGGGGGGGGTCAAAAAAGTTTTCGAGGGAAAAATTTGAGTTAGACCAGCCCCCCCTACCAAAGTATTAATGAACACTCCTAAACAGATACCGCAAAAGGGGGCATGTAGCAGAACACTAAATGAAACACGAGTAAAAACATGATGAGACGTAAACTGTTTTGATCTCTGCGTGTATTTATAACATCTGACCTGTTTGTCATTCACTCCTCTTTCGGGGATGTACTCACAAAGGGATCTCACGTTATAATACAATGGCCACAATATCGTACTAAATATTTACTACTTCAGAGTTTACTATGTTTAAAACATCTTAGAACATCAAGCTCCAATTTATTTGAAACCTCGAGTTATACATAAGAATACATATTAATATCAGTGAACGTAAACTATTGTATGTATAATATTGGACCTGGTTATCATTCATTCCTCTTTCAGGTTCGTACGCAAAAAGGCATAAGCTCAGTATTATTTATTTTTCCATCAAGTCATAAAAAAATAACAATAATAATGGAGGGATGGACAAAAGAGAGAACAGCTCGAAAATATTTGGCCTCCCTAGAACAATAAAATTTTTTAACTGACTGCAAAGAGATGAAGGACAAGTCATTCGAGACAAAGAAACAGACATGGTGAGAACAATAAGAGGACATGACAAGTGAGACAGACGACGTACGTATGTTGGCATAGACAAACGAAATATGAATCAAGACTAATACTAAGAGACTAAGAGATTACTAATTTGATAATAAATGAATCTTATAAAGTGACTTAAACTGCTTGATTGATGTTAAATTACGAATAGAAATATTAATGTCGTTCCATAATATGGGACCCTAATAATAGTATCATGCGCACAAATGTAAAATTAAAGTTCGGTCCCTAAATTGACGAAAAGCTGATACATCCACATGCATTGCCCCGAATTCACAAAGCTTGCTTAGTAAAAAATGCATTACTGGAATATTGTCAAATTGTAATGATGAAATGCGAAATTCATTCCTTGTATGTAAAAGTATATGTATATTAATTTATATTTAAACAAAATCTATGGGGTTGACAAATACATTACCGGAATAATGTAAAATTTTAATGATAAAATGCGAAATTTATTCCTTGGAGGTAAGGTAAAAGTATAATAAATTTAAACAAAATCTATGGGGTCGACAACCCAATTTTTCCGCCCTACTCTACATACAATAATGATTGACAGATTGATAATATAGTATCTATTTACTCTATTCATTACAGAGCTAGCGACTGTGCTTATGCGAATTTGGGTTGGATTAGAAGAACCTCAGGAAAAACAAGTTTTAGATTTCTGATTTTAAAAAGCATTTCATAGCAACAAGAATCTATATTTCAATGTCACTGTTACTGTTAACTTTATGACAAATTATAGTGATGACAACATTGATTCGTGTTGCCCCCAGCATTGCTGTTAAATCACGGTTCTGTGCAAGGAAAAGTCAGAGGCCGCCAATTTATAAAACGTCAACATTGAAGATGTTTTGACGCACCACAACTACCTTCTAACTAAAGACTGGCAAATCAATTTGGTAAACCGACAACGTAAAAGGGGGCATGAATTGAAACATTAAATGAAACAAGAATTGAAATTTAGTGAAACGTCAACTAATTTGTTTCTGCATGTGTATTATTCGACCGGTTTTATTACCATTATTTTCTCTTTCGTATACTCATTTGGTAGTTTACGTCATTTTTATTATACCATGTGGGGTTTATATTGACGCTAATTGCGCAAGTGCTCAGTGATAATCAATAGACGAGCATTCCACAGATGGATAAGATGCACAAAAAACAATTCCACTCATTTGTGCTGCAGCTTCCATTTTGACAAATAAACTGATTTCTAAATTAAAGCCAAAACAACATGAAAAACACGTCAAAGAATACTCAGAAGCCATTATCGCCCATTAAAGGTCCATTCAGTGATTTGCGCATCCGGACGATCGTAAAAATCATCAAAATTCAAATTTTGGTAACATTGTCATTGTCATAGATGTGCTAACGTAGCCTGCTAATATATAAATACAGCTGAAAGCCGCGTATGGAAGACAAAATAAGACATTTTACATAAATTTGCAATTTATATACGGACAGTATATAATTTAGTCATATTTATTTCAATGGGCTTCAGCATTGTCAATAATGCTGTTTCCTCGTTTTTCCAAATTGTTCATTTCAGAAATACCTAATGACAATTTTAGCGACTTATCCTTCACTTTTATACACAATTATAATTTTTTAATACTTTTCGTTGGATCATTAAAATGGGACTTTAAAGCTTAATGATATCAGTACTACATAATCTGGCAAAATATACATCCTCATTATTTACACACATTATATATTTTAACTCTTCCGTTTTTAATTCAACTGCGTTCTGAAATACCGTCTTGCAATCCACTCCCAAAACGAGAAGTCGCTTTTAATTATGCTTACTGTTAAAAATCTCTAAAAAGACAACTCTTTACTCAACATTTTATGTTTACAGCTGACCTCATTATTGCTTTGACCAGTTGTTGTGTCACTTGTCTGTGAATTGTACTTATTATGTACTGATGTACCCGTACAAGAAACAAACTTGTATTGAATTGCCATATATTATTGATCAAAACAGCCAACTCTGACAACTCTTTACTCAACATTAGAGTCACGCGGTAGCCGTGACCAGCAAGTTTTTAAAAACACGACTGATAAAGAAGACTAATAACAGATGCTCCCGCGAGACTATATTTACAGCTAACATTAAAACACTTGACTTCTATTGTTCGATGTTATTTTTCGCTGGGTACAAAATGTATCAAAAACCATGCTAAATGTTATTTACAGGCCAGGTGTAATATCTTGACAACTCATTAATTCAAAAAGGGCCACCAATCCTACAGTCAATCATTGTTCGTAATAAACAAATATTTTTGCTTCCATTTCACGTGGTATTTCATAGCGAAAATTAGTGGCAAATCATACTGATCCAGAATTTTTAGACACTGCTGCAGGTCTACCTGGTTATCACCTTCACACTACTTTTTCAGATTCACTTCCAATTATACCCTAGCAATTTCTGAAATACCGTACATACAAATTCCGAACCCCATTCGCCAAAAAATCAAGTTTTTCACAATTCTTTTGTTCTTTTCGGACGACACATCAATTCATATAATAAATATTGTACATCGACACGCTATTTCACAGCCGAGTCTCGTGGTGTAATGGTTAAGGCATTGAACTCCTAATCCGGGGACTCGAGTTCGAAATCCGATGACCAACTTGTTTTTTCAATATTTTATTAAACAATAATTTTATTGTCATTAATCAAGGATAACACAATTTTAATCATCCAGTGCTATTATGATATTATTTTTTTTTATCAAAGCAAGATGTTTGATTCTCAGGGATATTATTTATTGCATTAAGGGCCTATTTAAAACAACCTATGTATAGTGCAGCTGCTAGCTGAACAAATAATAAAAGAAATCTTTTATTAATTTCTTTATTTATTTAAATCTGAATAACACAAGAAACTAGATCAGGTTACCAATATTTTTCTCATTTTTAGTTCTGTCCTACCACGGGGCGATTCACATGATAATAGGACAATAACACATGTGATATGTATGAATGGTTGTTGAATCGATCTAGAGACCTGTCCCTTTGTCATCTTCAGCTATCGTAGAACTGTATTCCAACATGGCTGTCATTTCAATTATTATTGCATACACTCTATAGGTGTGAAAAATTATTATAGTATGGAAGGCCAGCAGGGACAAAAACATATCCAAAAACGATACAACCAAATATGGAAGGCCATTAAAGTCATACGGAACCCCCGATAGAGAGCAGGGCTTGAAGAATGAGGGAAATTAAAACCACAAACCGCGAAAGACCGCCAACAACCGCCGCTTAATAGGGATGTCAAACTAGATTGCCCTACATGGTTACAAAGAACCACAAACCGCGAATTTTGGATATCCACCTAAATTGCCCATGGGGTTACAAAGAAGTATGGTTATCCAACAAGCTTAAGCTATAAATTACCCACTCCCCTAGAGATCAGGGCTTGAAGAATAAGGGAAATTAAAAACCACAAATCGCGAAAGACCGCCAACAACCGCCGCTCAATAGGCATGTCAAACTAGCCCCGCAGGGCTACAAAGAACCACAAACCGCGAAATATGGATATCCAACCAGTTTAAAAGACAAATTAGCCACCGATAGAGGCCAGGGCCTGAAAAATTAGAGAAATTAAAACCATAAACCGCGAAAGAACGCCCAAAACCGCCGCTCACAGGGATATCCAACTAGATTGGCCCGCAGGGCTACAAATTACCACAAACCGCGAAATTTGGATATCCAACAAATTAAAACCACAAACTGCGAAAGACCACCAACAACCGCCGCTCAATAGAGACATCCAGCTAGATTGCCCCGTAGGGCTTCAAAAACCATACACCGCGAAGTATAGTTATCCAACAAGCTTAAACTATAAACTAACCCCTGATAGAGGGTAGAGCATGAAGAATGAGGGAAATCAAAACCACAAACCGCGAAAGACCGCGAACAACCGCCGCGTAATAGGGAAATTCAACTAGCTCTATAAATCTAAATAACTATCAACCGCGAAATTTGGATATCCAACTAGATTGCCCCGCAGGGCTACAAAGAACCACACACCGCGAAGTATAGTTATCCAACAAGCTTAAACTATAAATTAACCCCCGATAGAGGGGAGGGCATGAAGAATGAGGGAAATTAAAACTACAAACCGCGAAAGACCGCCAACAACCGCCGCTTAATAGGGAAATCCAACTAGATTGCCCCGCAGGGCTACAAATAACCATGAACCGCGAAATTTGGATATCCAACTAGATTGCCCCGCAGGGCTACAAAAACTACAATCATTAAAACATAATTATCTTACTAAGTCGTGGCACTTAGACGCTTCCGTAGTATAAGCCTTGCTACATATACACGCATTTCTCAGCTTCAATTTGAAGTAAATCGCACTGACTCTGTGTCTCGCTGGCATCGTCAACATTGGGTATGTGTTGTTCATATTTACATTTTCTTAGTTGCCTTGAATAAAGTATATTAAAATGTATATGTATACCTATTAACATTACAGTCACGCGGTAGCTGTGACCAGCAAGTTTTAAAAATAAACGGCTGATAAAGTTTTATTAAATTATTTACTGTCATAAATCAAGGATAACATATAATTCAAACATCTATGTTTCGTTTTATTCGTTTTATGGAGTACTTTGTAACCCGATGACTTTCCAAACTTAGAGCTGCTTGGCTACATTCATAAAAAGAAATAAAATCCACCAAAAAACGTGTACAACGTAAAGAAAGCAGCAAGTTTAAAAAGCCCCCACCTCGGCTCACTTTTTGAAACTCGGTCCCATTTTGAATACCAACAGCAAATCGGTGTTTTTAACGTTTAAACAATAGCATCATTGCCATTAACATGCCTACTTGTTATTAGTTTAATTCAATCATTGATCATGAACTTAATAATTATTATAAAACAAAACATATATAGGATATTGGCCAAGAACAACATAATAACCTTTCTGATCGTTCCAGAATGCTAACAACTTAATATCGCATCGGCACATTAAAGATACATAACACTTCTGGAAATGTTTTAAGTTGATAATTATGACAAAGTTTAAATCAGTATCTTTTACAAATGGGACCAAGTTTCAAAAAGTGAGCCGAGGTGGGGGCTTTTTAAACTTGCTGCTTTCTTTACGTTGTCAACGTTTTTTTGGTGGATTTTATGTTTACAGCTGACCTCATTATTGCTTTGACCAGTTGTTGTGTCACTTGTCTGTGAATTGTACTTATTATGTACTGATGTACCCGTACAAGAAACAAACGTGTATTGAATTGCCATATATTATTGATCAAAACAGCCAACTCTGTCAAATTTTGCAACTCAACTCTAATCTAAATAAAGAATATTTGAAAATGTCCGTCAAGGTAAAAATGTTCTCTTCAATGAGTAAACATCAAAATGATACATTATAAAAGAAATCTGTTTGTGGTCTCGTTTTAAGTGATGTAATGCGCCAATGTGTCTCTCCCATTATGTTTCATAATATTTGCATGTTCTCTACAAATAGTATTTCTCTGCCATCATATATGTTGGATAAGACATTCATTAAAAAAGGCAAGGCATCATTATTTTCATGTCATATACGCTACTAACGCTCAAAGAACTTTTATAATAGAGCAATACTTTAAAATTTGACGTCACGGTATTTGACAAAATATTACATTAATTGGGCTTGCTAGTTAAAACATTGTGCCATCTGAGAGTTATAGGGGCAAATGTGTTGCCTCAAGTCAGATGAAGCTCCCGAGAGGTTTACATACAATCTGTTAGATTATGTTTACCCTATCAAATTACCATTGACTAGAGGAAGATGCGATATCGTCAATGTTCCATCGCTGGGTTCTTTTTAGATGATAGGCGATATTGTTAACTTCAGGTGTTTCAATGTGTGTGTATTTAAAAGGAAAATAAAAGTGATGAATGCGATCAACCGAAATCTCTAGTTTTGCTTGTTGGCGAACAGAAGGGAAAAGAAAGAACGAAGAATGAAGAAAAGGATAGAAAAGGTGTTTGCTCTTGTCTGATTAAGAATCAGGGACCCATCGGGTGTGACCATGACATATACGGCCGGCGTACATGTATATCTGATCTTCTTCTTTCTCAACCTCTTCTTCATCTCTTTTATTATTATTATTATTATTATTATTATTATTATTATTATTATTATTATTATTATTATTATTATTATTATTATTATTATTATTATTATTATTATTCTTTGAATACCACAGAAGCATCAGACAACCTATCCGGGGCACATTCACACGATTCTTTCGCCATAGGCAACAACGAACCACGAGCTTGGCAGCAGCTAATATTCGCTGTATTCATAATCAACTAGGTTCCGTACAGCTATGGAACCCTCTGGTAGCTATGGGTACCAGGTGATCACGTAGACCATCACTTGTTGTTCCAAATGTTCTTCAACATTGGCATAGGTTTGTAATGTCCAGAAAATACAGCGTGTAAAATACCTGTTAAGCTGTTGTGGTATTATAGTTGGTGATAATAATTACTGATAATGATTACTACTCCAGGGGGCAATCATTAAAAATGGGGGACGGGGATTTTGGACAAATTTCTGATAATCTCTCACCGAATTACCCGGGTTTTTTCCTGATTGTTCTTCAAATTTGTCAATTTTTGTTAAATTTGTGAATGTTCCACGAACTTATTGACCGCCCATCGTACAACCATCAAGCAACTGAGAAATACATACCCTTGAAAGAGGGGAGTACAACCCATATGACAACCACCATAGTTAAAAATGATTTTCAACTATGACTACGTCATTATACCATGGAAATAGTATTGTACA
The DNA here is from genome assembly GCF_039555335.1 of Amphiura filiformis. NCBI lineage: Eukaryota > Metazoa > Echinodermata > Ophiuroidea > Amphilepidida > Amphiuridae > Amphiura > Amphiura filiformis. Next base: position 30,855,658 of record NC_092642.1, read on the forward strand.
AAACGGAACGATTTTCTGTACGACGAAATTGTGACTTTTTGCTCATTTAACTATGTCTCTATAAGAATATGATGCTTCAAATCATTACCCTAATCTGGCCACAGCATTGTCCGTGATCTGTGAACATTATGATACATTGTAATAATCTAAACGGGTTTTAAATAAATACATAAAATACAATACAGAATGTGCTCTAATATGAATCATTTCTTACACCGGCATATCAAACACAGAGGTGGTTCTTTTTTCTTTATCTCCCATGTACATGCATTGTCAAGATCTTACTTAATATAATCTTACAGCAAAAAGCTTTCCCGTATGTCTTGGTTCATTTCATATACCCATATCACCTGTCTTTAACAAGTACATTAAATGTTATTGCTCATTGTTATTTACCCATGAGATGTGAGTTGTTAAGTAGTCGTGACTGTGGGTGCTATGAAATAAGATAAACTAAATTCCCACCAGTGTGAATCAGATCTAAAATCGACAAATAATATATTTCACACGGCCCTTATGCCAACGTAAGAATGTGTATCTGTACTGATTAAAACATGCACTTTCATGTACATTCCAAATTTGGATACATTTTTTTGGAATTCTGATTCTTTCCAACAATTTTTCAATTTTCGGATGTCATTTGTCAGTACGGGATTAATAATATATTCTAAGACGTACTCAGAGGTTTGAGGAAGACTGAGAGTTTACATTGATCTCGTGGAGCATCTGCTATCTAAATACGCGCCTATGAAATCAGATAATGACAATAACCTGGATATAGCATGTTCTAACCACAAGGATGAACAGAAGTATGTTTGCTCGAACTTTCAAAGCAAAATTTTGTAGTCATATTAAAGATATATTGACTAAACCTGATTTTGTATTTGTGTAGACCACAGGAATTGCAATAAAATCAGGAAGGAACGAGTATATGAGGAACCATGTTGATGTACTATAACTTGAACTTGTGGGTCTGTTTATAGCTAAAGATATGCAAGAGGCTGTGTTAATGGTTTAATATGTGAAATAAACGACTTTTCATATACGTGCAATCTCAATCTACTTAATGGCATTACAGATAGTTGGAAATATTATGCTCGATTACGTGTCCAAATTTAAAACTACTATTTGTACTTCAATTTAGTGTTTGCTCACTATTGGGTCTCGCCTGGCTGTTGCCGAACGTTATGATAAGGATAATGAACTGAGTGCAATGCATTCGTCAAGATAATCGCACGCGTCGTGGAGTTATTGCATTTAGCTCTAGAGCCGATAGGCTCGAGAGCTAAATGCAATAACTCCATGGCAAGTGCAATTATCTTGACGAATGCATTTGCACGAGTACATTATCCGTCATACACTTTGAGTGTATTAAAACAATAGGCAATATTAATTGTTGCATTCATTATATTAGTTTTAATATTAGGGAAAATATCTTACATTTTAAAAACACCGTCAGGCCATGCCATTGACCCCTAGGTAGCATTTAACTGGTAAAGAAAATCAATCCCTGTATAAGCTAGCTATCAATGGTATCGATTGCGCCATACGTCCTACTTTAGTAACTTATTCACGCATGGTTTGTAACCAATTGACTTTATGTTGTGATCATTTAATATCGTGGTTTCGAACACAGAGAGCACTGAACCAGTTCACCTGGAAACGATCAATTTAGATGTCCGACTAGTACTACGGTGAATTGAGATGAGAAAAAAAAATCAACTGGACTTTATAGCTCTATAATTTGAACTTTAAAATCTACTTATATTAAAACAAACGACATTGGGATTTTACAATTTGTTCAGTATTATAAAGCATGATCATGATATTATGCGCTAGTGTGTGTTTCCCCGGCCCGGTCATGTTATTTTAGATATAGGCCTACATGTATTTCATTTGTAAAATGCTGAATATTTTGCAATGGTGTCATCTTGTATAATTATGATCCACCTGTTTTTGGCACTTTTTAATTAATAGAAGCTCGATTATTCTCATTTAATGTTTGATTTATTTGAGGTCATTAATCATAATTTATGACAATGATATTTGCAAAATAGAACACCGTTTGTAACTATACCATTTTAACACCACAGAATGTATATTCGTACTTTTTTGATGGTATATATATCAAACAGACAATTATATAGTTATGTGACCTCTGTGTCGAAAGCGCCACCTAACTCTTATGTGAAAGTAGTATTTGTAGTATTTGAGCGTGCACGTATTATCTAGAATCTATTGTTTAGCGTGCAAGTTTTAGATAATGCATTGTTTAGCGTGCAGGTTTATATAATTTGGGCTATGAAGGGTAGTTCGCAAAAATAATGCACGGGAGAAGAATTCATAACGATGAATAGAAACGGGCACTAGAAGTGTATAAATATATAAAGTATTCGGGCCGTCTTAGGTATGCAGGACATAGGAGACCATCAATATGTCGCATCAAATTTTGAAAGTGTAAAAGTCATGATCATTGTAAACGAGCTAAGAATTCAAAGTATATTTTAATTTTTTTTTTCAAATAAAGTGAGAAAAGTCTAATACTGACAGAACTGTGATTTAAAAATCAAATCACTACGCTAGACTCAGTCGTGGATTCTGTAATTTTGAGATAGTCGGATATAATGTATAGCTGAATATTTTTCTCAACTTCAAATGCGACCTGAAAGATTTGCTAGTATGTATTAGTAATAAACTTGACATAATAATACATTTCACTGATAACAAGCAGGCAATCACCATGGTGACTGTAGTTAATATTTTCTTCATCAGGTTGTGTGAGGACATATTAATGATAAAATGAGATGGAGATATATCATATCAACTTTGGGATATTAATCATTGAAACATTTCCTGAATCATATTTTAAAAGAAATGTATTATATATTATATATCAGACATCATATCAAGCTTGCTTTGTCAGTATAGAATTCGAGTAAACCTAGGCCTATATATGCTATTCCACATATTTCTTCACTTCAAAACGGGTTATTCGATAATAATCGGCAATAGTCTCGGCATATTGAAATTGAATATTCTACATTTTTTCATTATTAATGTCACACGCTTGGAAATATGCTATTTCCAGATAGCGTGACTTTTGACCTATGACGTAAAGAGAATTCGTATAGTATTGTAATGTATAGTTAGTTTGTTTGAGAAACCCGCATCTCAAAATACTCGAAACACATACATCCACTAGTGGAAATTTAAACTGAGAATAATTGGACAAAATGATCAGAATTGAACATGTTCTGATTTCTATGAAATTTTAAACTCCGTGGGACTGATCGGGACATGCTTTGCTAATTATGGCATTAAATGTTGTCATTTAAAACAATGTGATAAGGCTTCAAGTTTCATAGAAAAAGCAAATTTTCAATTATCATCGTTTTATCTAATTCTCATCGCTTTTGAATGAGTTCTCATTATAAATTTCCACTAGTGATTTAAACACGAATGCAGGAACAATAACTCTCTCACGAATACAAAATGCGTGACTCTAATATTGATGCTATTCATGAGTTGTCACAACGCAACTACATCACGTGATATCGCGTGTTCACGCACCGTTCCAAAAACTAATTTGTAAACTCTTTCACATGCGCACACATCAATCTAGATCACCTACACTCCCCAAAATAGAAACACACCTTCAATCCATGCAACTACACACAATTGCTGTTAATATTATCTTACGAATATGACAGAATCAGATTATGATGTTATAGTTGCTTATTTTCAATATCATAGTTAAATGTAGGTGTTGTGACGACAATCTGAAAAAGTCCGATTTAGGTTATTATTTAGAGTTTAACATCCAGAATCTTTTTGGAATTTCACATATAATGATAATGTTTTAAACATACACCATATCCCATGTTAATGCACGATTGCGTTATGTTAGTATTTTTCATTATGATTATTATTAATTATTATAAAAATACATCTTTCTCTTATTTCTCTCTTGTTGTAATATTAGAAATGGCTACGTACATATTTAGGAATTATTCAGATATTGAAATGTCGCTTTCAATTTAGTGATAAACGGGTGGTACTTGATAATATATATAACCGCTTTCATATCATACGTTGAACCAAGTACATTTCAATATATTTTATATAAATGCATATTGATGCTCATTGTTGTAGGAATCGTGAATTGAATAGCAAAACAACCATTTCATATTCAAGATTAAGATTTTAAAGACATTGGTTCTTATCGAAGAAAAGAATGTTAAGATTGATTTAAATGTCAGTCGTTACCTATACACCGTCTGGATTTAACCTATGTTCTAACTTGGAATTTCCAAAGCGACAACAAACAACCCACCTCATAAGCTAAATCGCCCATTGCTTACGCCTCGGGTATCAGTGTAGATTTACCCCTCGAGCATTTATGTATAATCACATTCATACAGGGTGTCCCAAAAAAGAGGTCCCTCATTGCGCCCTGTTTTTCTTCTATTTCTGACAGGTTGATCAAATATATTTTGGTATGTAAAGAAACCTTAAGTCGTTAGCTTTAATAAACCAAAACAATTATATCATTCGGCTCACAACTTTTGAAGATATGCTCTTTTAAAGAAATGTACCCGTTTTTCACTCTGTCCACGGAGAAGGTTTGGCTACTTCAAAGATTGAAAAGGAGTACACATATCATGTATGATTATCAAACATTCCTCAATGATAACTTTATAAAATAACTTTATTTATGGAATGGGCTGTACCGGTGGGTTTATAATAATGTCATTAATTTGTGGGTAAAATGGATGCCGAATGGGACTTCTTTTGCTTTACTTGCAATTTTTCTTGGTAATTTATGCCTTTTTGTTTTCTTACTTTCTTACGTTGTTGTTTCTTGCTTTCTTTTTATTTACAAAATTTCTCTTTTAGGATAAAAGGTAGCCCTAAACGTATTATAGTATGGTAAGTAAGATGCTGCTGACGTTACTGTAACTCTTGTGTAACTCTTAGTCGTGAAAAATCGCTTAGCAAATTTGGCATGGAAGAGTGTCATACATTCAAATTATACCATCTCAGCCGTGATCTGCAGATGTGCTGCTTTGTCGCCAACAGAGGGCAGTATTTAATTCTTATTAATATAATGATACTGCCCTCTGTTTATCATTTTAGCGATCGATAGAGGGGGGAAATAGGCAATTTCTAATGACAGTGGGGTATAACAGTAATTTATACATTAAAAATACACATTTGACACCATTATTTTTATTTTTATTAGAATTTTAATGAGTTTTGTTCAACATAATTCGGAGAAATTGACGGATAATACAGGTTTACCTAAAGCTCTTGGTTCAACATCAATATTTAAAACTTGTTATGAAGGAATATTAATCAAATTCATCAAGTATCAGACAATTTATATTTAGATTTAAAAGATTCGTGTCAACAATCCCAATATACCTCCTTGAACTCTATGTGTCCCGGGCTATGTATAATACGGATGACTGAATAATAATATATTCTGTTCAAAATATAGCGACAATGCTTAGGCGTATGTATCTTTTGGTTCTATTTAAAGAATTAGAAGGACCTTAGGATGTTTAAAGCTACTCATATCATCAAGTATATTTCAATGTCAATGTTACTGCCAACGTAATGTCAAACATTGTTAGCGATGTTATTGTGATGACAAAATTGATTCGTGTTGCTCGAAGTAAAAGTCAGAGGCCGTCAACTTATAAAACATCAACATTGAAGATGTTTTGACGCAATTTTTGGTGACATTGTAAAAAGAGTTATCTCGGATGTTAGCAAAATTCAGTAGAGATATTAAATTTTATTGAATATTATTTTTATTTTCATGTACATCCCAAATTTGGATATCAATTTCTGAAATTCTTTTTAAAATCTGATCAATTATCGAATGTCTTTTGTCAGTAAGTGATAAATGCTGCCTATTCCTATACGTACTCAGGGGTTTGGGGAAGACTGAGAGTTTACCTTGATATCGTGGAGCATCTGCTATCTAAATACGCGCCTATGAAACCAGATAATGACAATACCCTTGATATAACATGTTCTAACCACGACGATGAACTACTTTCATGTTTAGTTTACCTGAAGTATGTTTGCTCGAACTTTCAAGACAAATTTGTGGTCATATTAAAATGTATTGACCAAACCTGATTTTGTATTTAGGCAGACCACCAAAACTACAATAGAGGAATCAGGAAGGAATGAAACGAGGATACCGGGAATCTTGTTGACGTACTATAACTTGAATTTGTGGGTCAGTTCATAAAGAATGTACAATGCTGCCTTCATGGTATAATATGTGAAAAATAAAAGACTTTAAAATTATATATATTCGTGCAATCTCTATCCACTTAAGGTTTAGGATATAGAGACTTTTTAAAAGATAGTTGGGAATATCGTGCTCGATTGAGTGTCTAAATTTAAAACTGCTCACTTGTATTCAGGTCATGTAAAGTATGAACGACATAGGGGACCAGCTAAATGTCGCATCCAATTTTGAGAAGTTGAAAATATCAATTATGATCATCGTTATCGATAAAATTTAAAAAAATATTTTTGTAAAATGAATACTTTAGCAAATGGATTTTTTAAAATAAAACAAAGTGCTAAATGTCCGACTTTATTTTGAAAGAAATGTCAAAACAATACCGTATCATATAAGTTAAGCGCAATTGTGAAATCCGTAATTATTGAAATAGTCAGAAATATAACTTAATTTTTCTCAATTTCCAAGCAAATGAAACCTGAAAATGTGCTGTTTTTGCGACTAAAATCATAATTATTATACTAAAATGCAGTAAACCTTTGACGAGCGCGTATTGTAAGGACACATCGCGTATTTACTGCGTTGCACGCACTTGTCTCTGATTGGCTGCTAAGGCGATATGTTGTTGCTGAGTGGAAATTTATGAATGAACTGTGCGCCGTACGCGTTGTTAGCGCCGAATTTGCAACATCACGGTAGTCGCGCTCGTCAAAGGTTTGCTGCATTTGACTATAATCAAAATATTTCATCTTGCTTCATGTAGAATGCTACAACTTACTGATAAAACAACACCTGTCATTCTGGTGACTGGGGTTAACATTTTCTTCATCCAGTTGTGAAAGGACATATGAGATGAGATTAAGAATGGTAAGATGATATGGTAATTAGATGGAAGATAACAAATCAGATGAAAGGTAAGAGTTAAAACGATGCTTCATTTTAACTTTGTTATATTAATCATTGATCTCTTACCTGAGCCAGTGCAAAATTAGAGTAAACCTATGCTATTTCACAGAATCACTTCGAGATGAGTTTTATCATAATAAGTGATGAGAGTATCAATGTCGTATTAAAAGTAAATCTCGTACAATTTTTTCATTTAATGCACAAGTTTGAGAAAGGTCATTTCCGCAAAGCATGACCTTTGATGTAAGGAAAATTCATATAATATTGGGTTGCGTAGTTAGTTCCTTAATGACACTGACAAGATGAGAAATCTCAATCTCAAAATACTCCATAACGCATGTCTGTTGTAATGCAATATGGATATTATCAACGAGACAGGTACATTATAACGTAAAAGTTCTCAGAAGAATAAGAGATCGTTACCATTGTGTATCACCCATATAAAATACAAAAATGTTAATATCCGTTAACATTATCCAATAAGCAAGATACAAATCGTAGGCTGAGAAAAACAAGTCATTGGCAATTAAGCAATGTTATGTTTATGACCATTGCAAACGACGATTAAAGCTTAAGCCAATGTCCAGCGAAGTGACCATGTGAATGCCAAACTCCATACTTTCTGAAGCTTCGAAGACAATGGTAACTTAATTGTACTCATTCTCACCGATTTCTTGTGCTGGGTGCCATTTGCCTATACTATAAAACTTAATGTGGTCCAGGAAAATGTTCCATGTCAGTGCATTTTGCTGTTATGTCAGTTGGATTATTGCTTGGTTACTGACATGCGTTTAGAGTAGAGTATTGAAGTAATCCTGTGTTCAATTTTGGTTCATTTTGATGGACATAGTTTTAAGATATGACCTTGTGAAGAATTATAAGTTTTTTGAGCTCTAAGGAAAAATAGGTTTGCCTCAAAAATATTTATCGAAAAATCAATATGATATACCACTGATATTCCATTTTTAATGTAGTTGCAAACAATTGATTACGTATTCTTAATGTGCTAGCGATTCTTAGAATTGTGATTAAAATAAGTATATACATGATCAATGAGAGTCCCTACGTGCCTGTCTTCAAAATAACCATTTTCTTGTATTAAACTTAAGACTGAAAGAGACAGAAAATGAATGACATCTGGGTATTACCATTTGTTCAATACAGAAACAAATTATGTGCTCTGTGCCACCTGACCGATAAAAATTTAGACAAGAACATATCTCGAATGGACGCATTAACTGTTCGACTTGTTATTCCGTTTACTAACCAATGGATAACGTGTAGCGAACAACTTAATCTCAAGTAAATTAAGACAGCTTGAATGTTACAGAAGATAAGATCTTCTTCAGACTATTATTTGCAATTAAAATTATAATATCTCGACGTAGAGATAAATGAGCAGACTACTTATTCTCTGTGAATCACCTCTAAAGATATACATATTTATTGCAAAGCCTTAATTAGGAAAGTAAATTAAGACAGTTTGAATGTTATGAGAAATGTTTTCAAGACTAGTCATAACATATATAAATGACAACTGGTGAGACAAAATCACCATCCAGGATTTGAACCTAGGATCTTCGGATCACCAGACCGATCCTCTACCAACTGAGCTAATTGATCAGATGGAGCATAATAGTTTTATTATCTATCAGCCTTCAGTTTAATAGCGTGAACGTTACTAAGATACTGTTTAAGAAAAGACGCCCTTAAAGTTCAAACTCACATATTATTGTCAATCCAAAGTCCACACATTAATATCTCGACTGGACGTAAATATTAACTTTTGACTTGTTATTCCGTTAACCAATAGATAAATGAGCAAACAACGTACTCCCCTGTGAATCAGCTTTGTTAAGATGAACCATTATGAGATTCAGAGTGATGCTATTTATAAAGCCATTCCTCGGGAGGTGTATTAAGACGGCATGAATGTTAACCGAGAAACATTATTGATATGGAAAGTGTTACGTTTGATTCGTTATAAATCATCTTCACCGAAGTGTCTAAATCACAAGGGACTGACCTGAACAAAAACATCTCTATGTTATTGTAGATTTTAAAAATAGACAAACGGGTAAAATGAGTATAGAATGTGCTTAGTATTGGTTCCGTGGTCTTGAAATGGGCTTTGTGTCAATGCATTCAAGAGAGTACAACAAACTTCCATAATATGCTTCCGTGGTTCTTACCAAAGATCTTTGTGGTTATTATATTCAATACTGAACCAAGTACTTATGCTTTTAGGTAACAGCATAGCATTCATTTTGATAACAAAATATGAGTTAACTGATCAAATTGTCTTGAGGATAGATTTGATGGATATTACTCAACGCTAGCATTGGCTAGCAATAGAAATGTAAATAACCCCAGAATGAAGCATTACAACTGTCATATTGTATATAATAAGAATCGGATCAGTAATGTGTGAAGGAAAGTGAGATCGATGATGCCTTTAACGTTACCTGCGAGTGATATTATGGAGTAGACTAACCTGTGGTCAAGTATATATTGTAATATAAAAATCTAACTTGTCTCTTTTTAAAGAATAATTCTGAAATCCATTCTGGAACTGACACAGCAGCGACTCAGGGGCGTGGTAAGAGCCTCGGGAGCCCGTGGACAAGGAGCTTTCATCAGTCCTTAGTTCATTTTCGTTTTACTCGCCCACCCCCAGGGCCCCTGGACTTCGTTCACCCTGTTCATCCGCTTGCTACGACCCCGGGGCAGATCAAAATTGTTGGTGGGTATGCTCCCCGGAATTTTGAGGTGGTGGGTCTTTGGGAGCTGACGGCGTACCGGTAAAAGGGGGTCTTTCGGAGCTGCGAACCGGGCTGTGAACAAGTAAAATGGGGTCTTTTGGAGCTGCGAAAGGTCAAAATCAAGAGGCTCTCTTGGCTTTTTGGTTGAAAATCGCCTGAAAAAACAAGAAATATGAGGAATGAGCAATTTTGGGGTCTTTTAGAGCTGAAATGATCAAAATCAAGGGTCTTTCGGAGCTTTATTTAGGTCAAATATATGGGTTTTTCGGAGCTGCGAAACCCAAAAAAGGGGGGTCTTTCCGGGGGAGCATATCCGTATGGTCATTTGTGTTGAGTGCCCCCCGGGGCTACGACCCTAAACAGCGTGCAAATAAGGCTGATCCTACTATGTTCATTATAAAGCGACTGTGATAAGGTATTGTTGCGTCTGATATGACAATTGTTGAATAATTGCAATGACAATTGTGATTCGTGTCGCTTGACCCAGCATTGCATGTTGATTCACGGTCCTGTGCCCAAGAATGTCAGGGGCGCCAATGTATAAAACGTCGACATCGAAGATGATTAATTGACGCACCATCGTACCTTCTAGATTAGCAAATCAATCTGGTAAACAAAAAACGTTAAGAGGTATATTTTGAAACCTGTATAATGTGTGATGTACCGGAGCAATATAATTTGATCAATACATTTAAAGCCCTTTGGTAGGACATTACTCTTATCCAATATTGAGCATATTAGAATACTTTTAGCTGAGATATTACCCATGCAAAACCCCAATGTACATTTTTTGTACATTTTGACCCCCCTGAAAACCAATGCTAGACATTTTCCCCCACCATCAACTTCAGGTATGTTGAAGATATGTTCTTTGACAACATTTCTGAGAGATATTGGCTTGGGGTCTTGATGGCTTCAACACATCAGTTAGGTTTGCCTACTCCATAGAGTTGTACACATTTTTGATCTCGCATGTATAATGACTTAATGTACAACTCTATGGAGAAGGCAAACCTAACGGGAATTTTAAAGTTGATGTTCTGAAATAACTCTCCAGTTAACTATTATTATCATGTACAATCCAACTGAGTTTTCTTCGAGGTCACGGGTAACGGCATAATGCGGACAGACCAAATAGCAAAAAAATTAACCTAACCTGATTTTGTATTTAGGCAGACCACAGAAATTACAATAGAGGAATCAGGAAGGAAATATTGATTAGAAGGGCTGCTGCTGACAAACCTGATGTGAATAGAGCCTTATTAAATGCGGAAAAAACATAGGTATAGGTACGTGGAACGTAAGGACACTCCACCAAGAGAGAAACGTTGAATACCTTTTACATGAGTTAGATCATCTGCAATGGGAAATACTTGGGATTTCAGAAACCCACTGCTGCGACTCAGGGGAGTTTACGAAAGATGGATTTTAAATATTGAGCTCAGGAAATGATTCCATCCACAGCAAAGGAGTTGCTATTATCCTCAACAAGGCAGCTAAGTGATCACTAATGGGTTATAACCCAATCTCAGAGAGGCTAATATCCAAGCTTCTGTCCAAGCAGAAGCTTGGACACTCAAGAAAAAAGAAGAGAAGAGATTGTTGGTATTTGAGATGTCTTTTTTAAGATGGACAATGGGAATCTCCAGAAGAGACTACGGAACACATCAATAAGAGAGGCAACAAGCAGCCAGGTCAAAATACCAGACAAAATCAAAGCCAAACAACTATTCTACTTTGTACACCTCGTACGGATGCCACAGGACAGAATAATATGGTGTTATTTTTTTAATTTTGTTGTTGTTGTTTTCTTATTATTATTCCTATAGTAAGTCCTCTTACCTACACCCACTTGTGCCCCATTCACGGTGTCTAGTATCTGAAACTAGAATGTGTATAGAATGTATGACCTAGTCAATATATGGCATCCGTAGATGAAACAAAAACGTGTATTATATTGCCAGATATTATTGATCGAAAAAAGCCATCTCCGTTTTGCCACTCAATTTTAAATAAGGAATACTTGAATACGCCCTTCAAGGCAAAATTGTTCTCTTGAAACGGCAAACATTGAAATGATACATAACAGAAATCTGTTTTGGTATTATTTGAAGTGTGGTCACACCATTGCGCCAATGTGTCTTGGCACGTTCGTAACAAGTGTTATTTCTCTGCCAACATAGGTCGAATAAGACATTCATTAAACCAAGTGGAAGCGACGTTATGTTCACGCCATATACGTTATTTAAATGCCCGTAGGAACATAAACGTACAGGCGAGCGATACTTTATAATTTGAAGTCCCGTTATCTTATGAAATATTACATTTATTGGACTATCTAGAAAAAAACATTGTGTCGTTTAAGAAATCTGACGACGAATGTGTTGTCTCCAGTCAGCCGATGCTCCCAAAGATGTTGAAGTAACATCTGTCTTATTATATTTACCATATCACATTATCACCGACAAGGGGGAATGTTAATATTCCATCATTCGGCTACGTTTAAATGATATATGCACTAGTTAATTTCAGTATTGTAGACCTACGTTCAAGTATTTCAATGTTGGGGAGCATAAATGTTCAATCCGATTAATATCATATCATTCTAGCAATCAGTTAGCTGACGTTAATAGTAAGGTGCAAACTGAACAATTAGGTGATATTGTCGATTTCTTTTCTGCTCCTTTTTCTTCTTATAAACATTTGCTTTCGTCTTCCGTCTCATCATTCCCTTCATTTTTTTACCCGTCTTCATTAACATCACCTGCTTCCTATAATGTTTGTATATTTTTGCACGGACAGCCAGAGTATGGAAATCTCTAAGATGTTGAAGATATTGACGTAGATTGTTGCGATTATGTAATAAGTGGCAGACAAGCAAATTTGAAATATCCATTGATCTATATAATACCTTTCTGTTTGTTTTCGTTTTTCATTCTTCTTTGAATTCCACAGGATCATCAACCAACCTATTTGGAATAGAACTACAACAATCATATAAAATACAACTAAGAATATTAAAAAACTATACAAGGAACCGATGACCCTCTTTTGCAACATGGCTGCCAAAAGCATCCATATTGTAATTAGGAGGTCAGTAATACTACCACGTAGAGCTAATTCCACATGGCCTGAGTGGCGATGTCTCAACAGACTAAGATCAGGGGTCAGAAGGTGCAAGGTCGCTTTGCAGAAATGGGGCTACCTACCAGAAGGGCAAAACATTACCTGTGAGTGTGGAACGGTTCCACAGACCATGGACTATGGAACACCTGTTGGTGTGTCCACAGATGGGGCAACACTGCACACATGAGGACCTAGCTGAATTCAACGATTTTGCTCGTCACTGCGTCAGCTATTGGCTCGTGCGCATTTGACCCTGCGCTTGGACACGCTAAGAAGAAGAAGTAATACTATGCATGCTTGTATTTATTAAGAACATGATGATAAATGTGTAAAATTTAGATTTATTTTTTTTAAATATCGGATGTCTTTTGTCAGTAATTGATAAATACTGTATATTCTAAGAAGTACCCAGGGGTTTGAGGAAGACTGAGCGTTTAGCTTGATATCGCGGAGCATATCTGCTATCTAAATAAGCGTCTATGAAATCAGATAATGACAATACCCTGGATATAGCGTGTTCTAACCGCAAAGATGAACTACTTTAATGTTTAATTTACAAGAAGTATGTTTGCTCGAACTTTGAAGGCAAATTTGTAGTCATATTAAAGATATATTTACTAAACCTGATTTTGTATTTAGGCAGACCACCGAAAGTACAATAGAGGAATCAGGAGGGAAACGAGGATACTGGGAATCATGCACTATATACTATAACTTGAACCTTTGGATCTGTTTACAGCACAACGAATGCACAAGACTGCGATCGTGGTTTAATAATAAAATGGTCGATCTTCAACTGTGATAATATGATGAAAGACATATAGACATCTCATAAATGGTATAAGTATAATTATTTTCTATTTTAACACTATAAATGTATTAATTTACTTTTAATCTTACAGCAACAAACTTTCCGGTATGTCTTGGTTTAATTGGACTTACTTGGACTCATTGTTTTCCTCCCTCGGATCCTGGGAACCTTGGAGCTAGCAGCTGTTTCACCATGGAAGTCCATATGCCTCTGTTTGTGACCATACTCCTTGCATTGTAAATTGATGTAATGAAGTACTTGCCAGCTGCTTTTAATGTTGTCAAGCCAGCGCTCTGGGGGTCTACCTCTAGGCCTGTGTCTAGGTAATCTACCTTCAAGGGTATGTTTAGGGTATCTGTCCTTTGGCATCCGTACGATGTGTCCAAAGTAGAACAGTTGTTTGGCTTTGATTTTGTCTAGTACTGTGACCTGGCTGCTTGTTGCCTCTCTTATTGATGTGTTCCGTAGCCTATCTCTTCTGGAGACTCCCATTATCCACCTTAAACAAGAAATCTTGAACACCAAGCCCATATCATATTATATCTTTAACAGGTTCGTTATAATTTTATTGTTTCAGTTATCAGCTAAGCTGTGAGTTGTTGAGTAGTCATGACCGTGGGGTACTATGAACTTTAATAGATAAACCAAAATCACCGTCTGAGTGAATCATCAAATAATATATTTCGCACTGTCCTAACTGTCACTGCATTGTGTACGAATGTTTATCAGGTTTGTTTCTTTTTAAAGATATCAAAGCTATCTCAATTAATACTAGTTCAATTATACCAGACATGTTTGTACTCATTAAAATAGGCATGTTATGTACATATCAAATTTGAAGGTCAATTTGTGAAATTCCGATTCTTTTCAACATTTTTTCAATTATCGGATGTCTTCTGTCAGTAGGGATAAACGTGTTCTATTCCAAGACGTACCCAGGGGTTTGAGGAAGACGCAGAGTTTACCTTGATATCGTGGAGCATATCTGCCATATAAATACGCGCCTATGAATGTCAATCCCCTGGATAAGCATATTCTAATCACAAAGATGAACTACTTTGTTGTTCAGCCTAACAATAAACGAAGTATGTTTGCTCCAATATTTAAGGCAAATTTGCAGTCATATATACGATGTATCGATTACATCTGATTAGACCATTAGACTATGTCATAGTTGTATTAAAACGGTATTTTTACTTTGAGGCCTTATGTCACACACCAGTGAGTTTACAGTTGTGAGAGGACATGATTCAGCTATCAACTATACCAATTTGACCAAAAACCTCATACTTTTTAATTAGTGGCACTTTTCACACTGTTTACTTTATTTTGATACACCCTGTATAAAGAGCCATTTAAAATGCCAATGAAGTTCCTTCCGTTTTCATCGGCAACTTTTACTTATATTTATTTGCCACTTATTTTCACCAACCCAGCCCTGTGTATAGAGAAGCAATCTGACAGGAAGCATAGGTTTACTGACACTGATGACAGATGCATAGTATGTAGTGTGCACTTTTTGAAAATATAATTCAGATAAGATTTCAATGATTAATATACCAAGCTAAAAGGAGGCATACTTTTAATTCCCGTATTTCATCTTTCTTTCTTTTTATCCTCCCATCTACTTACCATTCGTCTCCATCTCATATTATTATTAATGTCCTCCACCGGATGAGGAAAATATTAACTCCAGTCAGTCACCATAGCGACAAGAGATTGCGGTCTTAACACTGAACTAGGATAAAATAAGTTTTATCACTAGTAAAATTTTAATAAATTGTTACAAACGATTGTAGTATAGTTTTACCGTTTTAATTCCATCGATATAGTTGTAAGTGAACATTTGCAGGTTTTAATTGATTTGATTGAATTGATTAGATTTAGAAAATCTTTTTATTTCACATAGGTATTAAAATACAAGAACGCAGCTTCGTGCAGTCGTTGTGCTGTGAACAATTACAGTTGGTGTACATCAACATGATTCTTAATATCCCCATTTCCTTCATAATTCCTTTTTTGTAATTCCTGTCGTCTGCCAGACTTCTCCGTAGTCCACTTGCCCATCATGCATACTGTAGCTTTTTACATTTAGTGGACTACTATAGTGGTTCAAATGCGTGTAAACACAGACGTCTATGGCAAAGCCGTCCGTAAAACTAGACTGCTAAAATTAACCATGATGTAATGCATCTTTAAATCGATCTGACTTCTGATTGGTCGCCCAGATCTCTTGATGATTTAAATCCTCCGGGCACGTGCCTTACCACTAACTACATCATACATAACTATCTGTGGACTGTGCGCGCTTTGTGTTGGCGCGAAAGTTTAGCGATCAGCTGGTAGATGCCAAACTCAGAATTGAGCCTTCATTGTATTATGTTGCACTCGATGACATACGTATACTTTACTTTTACTGTCATGGTAATTATAAACCTTTTTATGACCATTTATTGAATATTTTACTTGTGATTAACATCTGTATAATTTCAAGTTCAATCGAAAACTATACAGTGAAATTGTGGATGCATCTGGAGGTGACTTGTCGATCTTTGTCTTGAGGTCTTGAGGAAAATACGTATAGAATATTTTGTTGTATAATTGGTTTGTGCAAGGAGACTTACCGTACAGGAGGGCAAAACCCATCTCAATTATACTTGAAAACAACACGCGTGTTCCTAGCCTATAAACACAAACGCAGAAACAATGCATATACACTAATAACAAGACCAAACATGAACACAAACCAGAAACATGCCTCTTACTCCACAAACATTCGTCATTTTAAGTGAAGTAATGGGTGCACCTAGAACAAATTAAAACACCTATGTTTTTACTTGCTTACTATGCTTTAGAACAATATCAACTTTCGAACCAAAAAGAAAAGACAACTATTAAAGAGTATTATATTTTCCCTGTAGGTTTCCAGCACTGTACAAAATGGCATAGCAAAATCAAGTAATGTGCAACCTCATTTCAGAATTAAGAAAAAAGAGTGATTTATTAATTTCCTTGTTCATGTTCAAATGGCTGTATTTAAACATATAAACTTACAAAATATATTACTGAATAATTCATATTTTTATAATTGTTTAAAAGTAATTTCCAATCCCTCATAAAATATTAACCGTAACTGTTAGCCTACAAGGACTCCTTTGCCTTAGGGTCAATTTCATGTACATATTGAGAGGTCCCTCCTCTCAAAATCCTAACAAGAATTAAATCCGTGCCCTTATATGTTGGTGTTATTTTTATGGGAGGGCACTTTTAGTTTATGACTAAAATCCTGTTATGGGAAGAGAGTCAATAATAGGCGAATATTTACGGTATGTTATCAACTTACATGTTGGTGTTTTTTAATCATTCTTCCTCTAAATTTGCATATTAATTGTAATTTTATATTTAAAAAACGAGTATATTTACCAAAGGTATTTACAATTTACTGTAAATAGAATGTGATATTGAAATGTCTCTTTTAAATGAAAGGGAGCATGATGAAGGAACGAATGGCTCTGAATATAAACGTTTTAATATCATTTGATTTTATGTAAATGCATACTGACGCTCATTGTTGCTGTAGTCGTGAATTGAATCGAAAAACAACATTTTTTTTATAATATCACATTCATATTCATTATTATTGAAATATTGAGTTTAAAGACTTTAGTTCTCAAAGCACAGGAGAACGTTAAGATGGGTTTCATCTTGAGTCGTTATATAATAATCGAATGGCTTTGACCTATGATCTTACTGGACATTTACAAAGCGACAATAAACGACCCACATGATAGGCAAAGTTCAGTCGCTCATTGCTTACGACTCATGTATCAATACAGAGTTTTCCCCTAAGCATTTATGTGTAATCACATTCAAAGCACAGTTATTATTCTAATATTTGGCAAAAGTAGAACACATTCTTTGCTGAATATGTGCGAGATGTTTGGCTAACAGTTCTTATCGCCAGAATCTCTGCTCGAATTAATTTCAAAGCTAATAACTGGTCTTAAATTATAGGTTACTTTTTTCATACATTTTTGGTAATTTCAATCATGCGTACCATCAACGCCTGCGCATATTTCTATTTTTATTGCAACAAATTCTTTTGTCCTGACTATGATCTCTCATACCATACCAATCATCATATTTGTTTTTGTTTTATTTTGGAGATAATTTGGATTCTTTCTTCTACCGTGTGGGCTCTTTTCTCCCGATTTTCACACCATTTTTGATTTTAAACAAACCAATAGGAAACAAAAGGAAATATTTCCTTTGTTTGGCAATATCTCAAAATCAATATTTTCGAGTTCCGACTGATTTTGCTTGATCGCATCACAATTATCAATTGAATATTATCAGATTACCTCATACCAAAAATAAGGCTTAGTGTAAATTGGTTTGGTCCTTACTTCTGCATCTTTTTATTACACGTTCCTCAACTACAATTCAAATTTCCCGCCAATGTTGACAATTGTCAGTGTACATATGGCAATGACTTTATGCAAATGAAACGTAAGTAAAGGTACTCATATACTAATTGCTGTGTGTTTTGAAAGACAAAGGTACAAACTTTATTGATCGTAAGGAACAGTCGTCTAAGTCATGCATGAGCGGAGATAATTAATGGTTGCGGGATATTATTGGCCAACCCTATACCTCCAATCTTCGACACAAAATATATATCGCCATATATTATCCCGCACAACACATAATTGGTATGATAAACAATTCTCTCAAGAAAATAGTGCCTTGGTTTAATATTTCGTCTTTTGGTCTTCAAAAACCCGTCCGTTATATAGTTTGTTTACAGAGGCTGTTCTGTGTAAATTATAGTCAACTCAATTTATCATGGGGTGTGCAATCAATTAATTAATAATACATAAATAGAACAGACAAATATGCATTCAAAATTGTTACATCTTATGTTACATCTTAGGCCAAAAAAGGTTTGTCTCTGGACCTTTTGGCTAGTGTTTCAGTTTTCAAATACCTCGACTCCAGCTGATGTTTTGCATATATCTGACATTGTTATAATTAAGAATTAAATTCTAATCATATTTTGAAGACGGGATGAAATCATGTGTTTTTATACCTACCCAGTTCCCTGCCATGTTTTCATCATAATTAAAATAACAATCATGTAAGTGAACTCACAATTACAGTACTTGAAGCCGACTCATCAATTTTCCAACATTATATGATGGGAATATATGTCAACTTTGTAAACACCGACATTTGATACAGAGGGGGCCGGCCAAGATTGACTGAATTTTGACGTCGTCATTGGTTTTACACGTAAACACAAAAATGTCTCAAATAATTCCAAAAGTGTATGTATGTTATGTTATCAAGCACTATTTTAATTTTTAATTTTTGTATGAATAACGCACGATATGTTACGATATATACTGAAAATTTCCCCATGGTTACTAATGTGATTACGTGGTGTAATGGATAAGAGTCTCGCCTCCCACGCAGAGGGTCCGAGATCGTTTCCCAACCCCGGCAATGATTAAACATTTATTTTTCTTCTTCTTTTTTCTTTGAATCTAAAATTATTTATTTTCATGTGAAAATGTATACATTGCACTGGGAAATATATTTTGTGCATTTTTTTCTGTAATGGGTCAAATAGAGCTAAAAACGCTTGGCTCGGGAAAGAATAATTGCGTCCAACGTGCAGGCAGTGTTGCCGTCATATTGTTTGTTTTGTTTACGCTTTTGGCTGATGCCACATTGAATAATGTCGCCCACCATCGTCTGATTTGATACAAACTTTCATCACTCATCATTCCTCATCAAAATATGATGAGATTCTGATCAGAAATTAAAGAAGCAATTCTCATACTTGTGTCCATTATTTATTTATAAGCGTAGGAGAGGAGTGTACTACGGAGCCCCTGAAGTGACATGTTTTATTGTTGTTGTTGTTGTCGTTGTTGTTTTGTTTTGTTTTGGATAATTTTATTATCTCGAGATCATATTACGGGATAATTTTATTAACTCGAGATCATATGACGGGATAATTTTATTATCTCGCGATCATATCCCGGGATAAATTTTATTATATCGGGATAATTTTAGTATCTCGAGATCGTATCCCGGGATATTTTATCCCGGAATGATTTTATTATCCCGAGATAATTTAATTATCTTGAGATCTTATCCCGGGATAATTTTAATATCTGGAGATACTAGTGACTTAAATAATATTTAATGTAACCAATTCAACGTTGCAGTGAGTTGGCACCTTTGATGACCATTTATGTTATTGGAGGACAAGAAGTTTTACAAGAAACATATTCACATTAAAGAGACATTCTCTGAAACAAAACATCATTCTCGACAATCGCATGAACCGTATTTTACGAAAACACACATATCAGAATGAGTTTCTAGCGGTATTGTTAGGGTAATAATGTAAATTAAAACATTGTCCAAAACCATAAAATCACCAGAACCCAATCATCATCTTTTATTATGCTTAATTGGAGGCTGATAATTTTTTTTTTTTTGCTACTTTGTTAAATTCGTGTCATTATAATGTGTACATCAAAATAAAAATGTCGAGGTAGAGCAGCCAAGAGGTGCCTGGAAATGGCCATGGTGGTTTAAATCGGAAACTACTAATCTTCCTGTTTCGAAGGCCCTAAACAACTGATATTAAGCACATTTACTGGCCTGACCTAATCCTGTCACTGCACTGATGCTAACTTAGTGCAGTAAACAACGCATTTCGGGTTTAAAAGTAATCAAAGTATGATAAATATTCCTTACGATTGTGATTATCAACAACGTAAACTTTAACCCAGCTTTAAAAAAAAACCGCAATCGGCCAGACAACGACCGAGATACATACGAATACGTTTCGTACAAAAACCTGTTCAATTCGACACAGAAACATTGGCTAATACAACGCTCAAAATCACTTCGTATTTAATTCCACACTTCCAGATTTCAGATTTAGGTTGAGACATGTTTTCCAGAAATTCACATAAATTGAATGACGATACGTTATTGCCTGAGACAAAATTCGTTCGCACTCGGCCGCACATGCACAGCGAGCGGGATGCAAGCGAATACGTTTTGTACATAAACCTGTTCGATTTCGTATAGAAACAGCGGCTAAAACAATGTTCAAAGCCGGTGGGGGAAGTTGCCACCCCCCCCCCCCCCCGTCATTTTCAGGGCATGGGGACGGCAAACAGTAAAGTTTCATTAAAATGACTGAAAATGAGACAAAAAATTGACAAATGGGGACGATAATTTGGCTACATAGCATTGCCCCTCCACCGTGTCCACAGTAAAACGCTGGCTACGTCCCTGCTGTGAAAGACATGAAGCAGTATTTTTATGGTTATCATGGTTATCTCATGTTTTATTCACGTGGCGTGAACCACAACACTGATTAGATGGGTTGGGTTTGGAGCAGCAAACATATTTAAACTTCCTATAAGCCATTTCTTTGATTTCAGTTTTCTGTACTAATTTGCTATGTTGTGAACGTAGAGCACATCCAGAGATATCTTTTTGGGTTTCGATATGAAAAATAGGACCAATACCAATATTTATTTATGCGTCGTGATCAACATGGAGAGTGTTACCCTTGTTTACTGCATACCTAATATCACAGTCTGACCCCTTTTGAATAGTTAAACAGGTTTTGAGTGAAGAAAGTTTTTGCGAGAGACCAAAGTTTCTAAACTACACTGTCAGAGTTTCATTTTCCTGATTTTCTTTATATATTTTCTAGATATATCACCTATATTAAACAAACCTAATCTGAAAAACGGGTGAAATTCGTTAAAACTTAAGCAAGAAACGAAAAAACAAACGAATACGACTTTGATGGTGTTTACATAGCGTAACGGTCATTCTTGGCGCTTGCCATTCAAAATAAAAACGACATTAACAATAGGAAATGGCACTATCAACCGACAGACTGCTATGGTTTACATTCGTTTTTTTCCAAGATTACAAACCGTGAAACATAAGAAATATAGTAATACATAAAGACCTTTTTATGTCCAACTCTATTTGACAGATAATCCTGATATATTCATCCTTTAAGGCATGTTTGCAAGATATCTTTATCCCTTAATCCAAGTTAGCAGTATAGTGGGTTCGTGTTATCTACTCCAACGGACACGGTGAAATAACGAGAGGGTTTTTCTGCAGCCAATGACCGTGAAGGTAAATTATCCTAAAAATTTTAACAATATCTCTTATTGGTTAGTAAACAACCGCAAGTAAACTAACAACAATCTTTAGAGATTTAGTTGCAATTCCACATTTGATACTCACCGGGCCTGATGGTCATTCCTATATCAACCATCAATAACCGATTTGCAACCGGATATTAAATTCATCTCCAGTTTGATACCTTGAAAAACGTTTTGATAACTTATTATTGCTGAATTTTGTGTGTTGTTTTTGTTAGAAGCAGTTTTTTTTACTATACTTTTCAATCTGTTAGTCTTATAAATTGTATTAAACTTCCCGTATTATTTCGAGCAGTTTATTACTTATTGTCCGAGTAATTTCAAGCACTCATATTACCTATCAAATCTGTACAAACCGGTCATTCAACTTTATATTAAGGCGGAAGTACAACCTGGGCCCCGTTTCAGAAAGAGTCAGATTGATCGTAAGTCTTCATGACATATGGAAAGGTTTGGCTACAAACTGATTCTCTTTTAAACGCATCAATGCACAGTGTGATGTACCCTGTATAATTGTGTATCATGAAATAGGGGAAGTTACCTTTATAATCATGCAAGAGTTTGTTTATTATGACATCACGGGGAAAACCCAGATGAATGCAATAACAACATCATTAATGAAGACTATTTATGTCAAGGGGAAAATCCCCTAATATCAGAATGTTGCAATAATGCACAATGGTCAGTGGTAATGTCTATTATTAGAACATTTGGGAAAATCCCAGATGGTTTGCTATAAAACATCTTGCTGGATTTAATTCTAGGCAGACCTGTATCGATATGATTGTAATGTGAATGGATGTAGCTGTAGCTCTCAAAAAGAGAGTAAATAATGTTAACCAAATAAAATCAGGAAACTCAAGGAGTATTACTGAGTATGGCCTTGGAGATCATGAGTTTCCTACAGTGCTATTTAAAACAGCCTCTGAGCGATGGAGATGGATGGATATTTTCAACGACAAGCTGGAAATATGGTTATTTCAAAGCTACGAAAATGGCCCAATGTAAGACATAGGGTCTACTGCGGATTGTGAAGGACTTTATGGAAAATGTTACAATTATTATCATCTGGATACGGATCTGACAGGCGGCCATAGCCTTTATTATGGCTAAGATTTCAGGACAGAATGCCATGGGAGATTGAGAAACTCCACATGTGTGTGATGGTCTTCGTGCTTCAAAAAAGCAGCGCAAGGAGATATATTTGTGGAGAAAGCAGCGCAAGGATATATATCTGTGGAGATAGCAGCGCAAAGGAGATTGGAGGAAGCATCATCATTTTCGTATGAGGATTTTATACGCAAGGATTTATCAATGCAAGTGTACAATGGACTTTGCTGATTTTCGCAGGACAAGTGAATAAGGATATATTACATCAGTCGTCCAGAACATTGCAAGAACTCTAGAATCACCAACAAGAAGACCACTGGTTAAGTACCGATAGAATAAAACTGATTGTGTGATTTTATTGTAATTGTTGTTATATGTACCAAGCATACTTTGTTTTCAATTAGATTTAGATTTGTTAGCTTAAAATCAAACAGTGTATTTGTGTTGTGCATTCGTGTGAGTTCGGGTAAAAGGTGATTTTGGCCTTGAGTCAGTGCGACTCGTAACAACAGTTTCCACCTCGATACACCTGAGCATACAGCAAAGTTAGCCTAGCAATGCCTTGTCTCTACACAATCTGTTTTTAAACTACACGGTTGAGTGGATACCATCGTAGAGCTGTGCGAGCGTCTTGCTGGTGACTAGTGGAAAATACGGCATCTGTGATTGTTTTTTGTCAAAACTCCGAGTGTTCCCTTCATCCAATCAGATTTCTTTTGTATCGAACTTCACGCTAAACACATTCTTTTCAATACGTCAACAGATGACGCAATTCAATGTTTATAGCACTGCGAATGTGGTAAATCTGTTGAAAACAACCCATTAAAGAACAATTTTTAACCAAAATGTAGGTTTTAAAAGTCAAAACCCCGAGTGTTCTTTACGATATTTTTTAAATTTTATGTCATTAAATGAAAAAGCACACTTATATATATTGTCCATATAATAGCTTCATTCCAAATTGCAAATCTTGTGCAAAAAGTTACTATTTTCGCCAGTTTTGTCATACGCTTGTAAAATCAATGAACAATGACTTAAAGGGTGCTAAGAAATTGATACCTTTATGAGGGGCCATTAATGCACTATAACGCTTACATAAGCCACCAAATGAAACCAGGTAATCTTAGGACCATGTTATCACTCATTTTAGAAAAGTCAAATTGACATACCAACTTACAGTCAGGTTACTCCATTGGTTAATATACTGACGAATGACAGTCGACTCTTAACTAAGGGCTTTAAAGCCATAATGTGTGATTTGTATAAAGAATAGATTAGAATTGGGAAAATTGTAAGCCATCGTGGTATTTTATCAAAACAAGATAATATCGTTAAATTATTTCCATGACACATTTCTGCAGGCTACTACCTTGGCACTGAAGACTACTACACTCACTACAGAAAATATACATTTGGAAATTATTCTTTCAAAGGGTGTGCCTTCCACGATGACACCAGTGGTAGTTTCCGGCCGGCATATGAATATACTGGGCAATACGCAACCTTTGTTTTTAATCAAGAAGTACAGAAAATCGTGAAGAATTATAAATCATCAAAGGTAAAATGTGGATGTTTTCTGTATGTCAAATGATAAAAGTATGAAAAACTCTTAATCGTGCAGGTGAAGTAATAGACTGTCCCACAGTCTCGGTTCCATCTCTGGCCTACTTAGAGCTCAAAACCACCTTCCCCTTCACTCCACAGATTAATATATACCAACACATCACTAAGCCCTAACTGCCAGCAACAAAGTGTGGCGACGAAAACTCAATTAATCTACCGACCAACTTGTTTATTTTTTATAATAGCTCTCCTATAATCCAGTTTATTTAATATTATATAATCTAGATTACCAGTCGCTCTCCATGGACCCGAGGGAGGGTCTTTTGAAGTAAACAACCCTTTATCGATTTAATATGATCATGATCACTAGCTGCGGTGCCCTGAATAATTTAAATCTCCCTCAATAATGTAAGCGGGAACTACCTCGTTAGATTTTGGGGGAATGACCCTTGTTTGCAATGACATCGTCAAGGCTATACTTGCTTTGGAAAGTCCCCTGGGAAATTCCCCTACACAAATTTTTCAGTGGAAAAGCACATGGAAATTACTTAATGTGAAAGAAAGTGAACTAGTTGGGCAGTGTGTATTATGTGTTAAGGAATTGGATGTTTACGTTTGCAATTTAATTCAATTTATAACAAGAAAGAACACGAAGAATTGTCAAATTACTTTTAAAATTATATAAAAGTTACTTGTACCACCAGTATTTTGGGTTTTATTTTCAAATTCATTTCCAGAGCAGGGAAACCTTCAAAGGGAAACGAGCTACTTCATAATATAGATCCCTTGTATCCACATGTCCCAAAGAATGGTTCGGATCCGTTTTCTTTATGAGACTGGAAGATACTTACTGGAGTTCAAGGTCAGTAACATCAATATTAGTTTAAACCAGATTTGTTTTTTATTTGCTTAACATAATAAAGATTTATTATATTAATGATGCACATGAAGTGTTGCATGTGAATTTTTTTATATTAATTAAGGAATTTCATGATCCCATCGAGAGCACGGTAGCATAAAATATCACAAAGCTGTTTTAAAGAGACACACATTAGAGTCTATGCACACATCCACATACACATCCATCAGCACACGCCACCACAGACACATCCCACCCATACATACTAAAAAGTACCCTGTCCCATCACACGCATTTGCCACTCTTTTAAACATTTTAACAAATGACCACCAACGATATTTTGTCAGCACATGTACGAGATCGTGGTATTTTTCCTCAATTAACACGATTAATCCTTATACACATGTATCAAAAGTGGTTCCCTGCCCGCCCTTTCAATACAAATTTATAATAATACTTAGAGGGTTTGAAAAACAACATTTTTTTGACTTAATGCACATTTGCTTTTGTAAACATTTTTTCTCAGGTTTTCTCGATCATAGAGGACGAGATACTCACAACAGCTACCCTCCACCAGAATCAAACTATACTATACAGCACATATTTGGTTAGTTAACATCCCGGCTGATCCGAACGAATGGAATGATTTAGCAGACGATAATCCAATCGTTGTAGAACAAGTGCTGCATCGTCTGCAGGAATACTACTTCAATATGACGCCACCATATTGGCCTAATAAAGATCCAAATTGCGATCATGCTAATCATGAGGGCGTTTGGGGTCCTTGGGAGTGCAGATTTCTTACCAGCAATGACCCGTCAGCCCTGCAAAATGGGTTACGGGAGTCTGGCAAGGTTTTCGATATCATTCCATATCACACATTACGTAATGTAGCACAATGGCTTCTTATGCCTGAACAATGATCCACCGGGCATTCTTTTCGCAGTTATTTCAGCGATACTTTGTTGCATCTGTCTGTTGTATATATGATATTTCTGAACATGGGGTGCGAGTTTAGCGCAGATTTATACACCCACGTCATTGACTGACGCATTCGCTGCTGCAAACAGAAGGATGTTGGTGCCGCTTTATTAATTAAACAAAGTGCGTTTTTTTTAAAATTTTTAAGAGACGTCGAGAGACCGGAACTACTACACCTAGACCAAGGTCAGGTCGGCCCCGAAAGACAACCAGGGAAGACCGACTGTATCACCTTATTATATTCCTGGACCTTTCGATGTATTGTTATAACTTAAGGGGGTACTACACCCCTGGTCAATTTTGTGCCTATTTTTGCATTTTTCTCAAAAACTATAGTGCATTGGTGACAGGTAAGATATGTAAATTATAGGGGCAAAGACTACAACTATTGCACTGAAAATTTAGCAACTCAGGGCAAGTAGTTATTGATTTATTGATCAAATATTGGTTTTCCCTCATTTTTGACTGTAACTCCACAACTGTTGTCTGTGCTGAAATAAAATCTCCAGTGCAGTAATCGAGTCCTTGCCCCTATAATATACATATCTTACTTGTCACCAATGCGCTATAATTTTTGAGAAAAATGCAAAAATAGGCACAAAACTGGGCAGGGGTGTAGTACCCCCTTAATTCCGAAACCAGGAAGGGAATTTACTAGAAGCAGGGAGGTACAGTATTAGATCACAAACATGGCGGTAACAAGGGGAAGGAAGATAAAAAGGAATGGGAAAATCAATTGGTGACAACTAAATAGCAAAATGGATCTGTGGCTTAAATTTCTGAATTACGTTTTATATTTTATGTCAACAAACCAAAATATATCATATTGGTATGAAAGGTATGATTGCCTTATTGAACTAGAAACCCAGCATAATTATGATGTAAATCAATTTTTTGTTTTGTTTCACGATGCCTAACTTTATTCCCTAGTCCTTTAAAATAGAAAAACAAATACATACAGCCAGACCGCCAGCAGTTAACATGCATTTAGTTAGCTTTATTTTTCCTCAATATTTGAGTGCAAACCACTACTCCGTTCAAAGCTTCCAATCCGCCTTAAAGGGACCTCGAATTTCAGGCCTGCTGGTATCAATACGACAAAAAATACTGAGTTGATTCAGCCATCAACTACACTATTGTGAGTAAATACCTCACTTATTTTGATTCACCCTGTATTTTAAAAAGCATAACACTTGAATGCTATTTATAGTATTTGTTTACTTCCTAAACTAGTTGAAGTGAATGCTTTATCAATAACATGGATATAAAGGTCATTTCACAAATATAATAGGTAAATGTGTATGGAAACAGTTAGATTTCACCTCGAATAGTGGAGTAGGCCTTGTTGTCCGGGTTATATAAAATGTCGTCTTTAACTGCACTCGTCGTATGCGGATTACTCTACATGTTGCACTGGACTTACGGATCAAAATCCGATTGCTCATTTGATGCTAACCACATAAATGAAAACACACAAGCGGGAAAACCACACGTTCTGTTTATTCTTGTTGATGACTTAGGCTACAATGATGTAGGTTATAACGGTCAACACCATGGGTCAGCTATGAAAACGCCGAGTATCGATAAGCTTGCCGCTGAAGGTGTTATACTCAGTAATTATTATGTACAAGCAACTTGTACACCGACTAGAAGTCAACTTTTAACAGGCCGGTATCAGGTAAGTCGTAAAGAAATGTTGGCATAACAGCTACCACTCAATGCCCAAGGCATGCTCATACCTCTTGGCGGCACACAATGGACAATATGTCAGAACAGCTCCCCCCTATTTCACCCCTAGGTAGAGAGCGGCAAGTATAGCGCCTTGCCCAAGTTCACAACACGATGGCACCGACGGGGTTCGAACTCGCAATATTGCGAGACAGAACCCGTATTCCTGCACTACGTGCCCTAAACTAAATGTCTACCAGGATTATAAATAAACAAACGGTGAGACGGCTATATACAAATTTTTACTTTATTTATATAATTAATTTCTACTAAAATGTCTTTATTGAAATTTCAGATATTCCCCCAAATTTCCATGTTGTACTGGGCGGAACATTGTACTGAAGTTATACGTGCACCGTTAATGGTATGGGAACGGCACATTATTGTAAATGTGTGGCAATATACAAAAATGTGAAATGTACTATATACCCACATTACTATGCCATTCTTTCATCGGCTATTATTAAAAGTATTGTTTGGCCCAATTTACATTGTTAGACGTCGTAGGGTTCGATTACAATGGTACATTATGCAAGAAAAGATGCAGTTTTGAAAGTTGCACTTTGGTCCAATCAACTATCAACTGTAAGCATGCAGAATATTATCAAGTTTAGATAAAATTATGACCGAGCGAATGTGCAAATTGGACCAGCTGTGTAAAACAAAATAGGCTGCCAACAACATGTTCCCAAAAAAATAATTTTCTTAACTTCATAAAAATTATTCGATTTATTTATTCATTATTTAAATATTAGGGGAAACTAGGTTAGGTTTCCAGTTCACTAGGTAAACACTTACCTTGCTAACCCTGGTTTACTAAAGACAATTACTTCCGGTGTTTACAAATACAATTCTGGTAAAATGATGATATCTTCGAATAGATTCACACAGGCATGCAGCATGGCTCCATTCACCCTTGTTTACCAAAGTGCCTTCCTTTAGACGAGGTTACATTGGCGGAGAAAATGCAAGAGACGGGATATTCCACTCACATGATTGGTAAATGGCATTTGGGGCATCACAGAAAAGAGTGTCTACCAACTAAAAGAGGATTCGACACCTACTTAGGTAATGGATTGAATACATCACTTTGTCTTATCAAGTATGTTAAAAGATTGGGTTGTATAATTATGTAGAGACTACACAAACTGGTTTAATATATTCTGTAATTTAGCTGTATTTTCTACATTTAGGCACCGTTGGGTTAAAACGCTGAACAGATTCATCAGGATCGGTATAGTAAACTGTTTACGAAATTCTTTGTATCTGATCCAGAATGTTCACTTACTTGTGTACGTTTCAACAACACAAGTTGTCTTTATCAACACTTGATGGGTAGTGATTGCTATTGGCAACCGACGCTAGAAGTAGTTCCAGCGTTGATCTTGGAGTTGTCAGTTGGTTTTCCTCCAATGGATGTTTAAGATCCCTGTTTCAGAAACTCGTCAACTGGCAACTTGAGACTTTTTTTTGTTTGTTTTAACGCACGGAACCGTAAAGACCTCAAAATGACAGTGTGCTCTCGAAGCTGAAAGTTACAATTGGGTAGGGCGAATACTAAAAACCTATGCCGTGCGGATGAATGTTGGTAATATTACAACAACAATGTCATATAATGAGAGATGAGGGAAAATATGCCAAATGAATACCACATAAACAAAATGTTTATCGTCGTATTTTTATGCATCACCCAGGCCTATTAATGGTATTTAACATGTTTTCATAATATACATGGAAATCGCCACAAATGTATCGTATAGCTCTATAGTTTGCTGTGAGGTTAATATGTTTAAAACAATAAAATTAATACAGGGTGTCTCTGAAGAACTGTACCGTTGGAAACTTTGGTACACCGAATACCGACCGTTGATTGATTTAATTCGTCGCTTTAAAACTGAAATATTTTCGTACATTATTATCTCAAGAACAAAACTGAAAATTTTCAAGATTCAAAAAGCATTATGAAAGCTGATTAAAGAGTTTAACTTCAACACTACACTATTTTTCGCTCACCTGGTACGTTTTCACTAGTTCGACTAGCGTTTTCAGCAGATGATGGTGATGCTATCTTATCTACGATTGTCATCCCAAGATATCATCACAGCATCACCATCTGCTGAAGACGCTAGTCGAACTAGTGAAAACGTTCAGGTGAGCGAAAATAGTGTAGTGTGAAGTTAAAACTCTTTAATCATTTTATCTACCACTACGTATGAATATCCACTCGTATATTATGAAAGCTGTTATCCTCTCCAAATGCGTGTTTGATCATGTGTGCCTACAGTTTATTTTCACACCCTGTAGAATATGTAATTAATTTTAATGTTGCAATTCGATTACTTTTTACTGAATTTAACATAAATAATTATTAAGATTATATTATAATCTTCTAACAATGGAAAACGTGAGTTTTGGTCTAAATTAGGTTTGAATTTTGAATCCAAGTGATGCCAGATAAAGTACAGAAGAATAAGATAAAGCAAATGCGGTAATCTGCCAAGACTGATTATCCCAAACGAATTATTATTTACATTGTTCTAAAACAAATCCAGTAAAATAGGTGATGTTGACATACCTCAATGACGTTTAGTGCTGTATCACAGCACTTTCTCAAATTGAATGACCAACTTTGACCTTAGACGTCTGTTGCTTCCTGTTGGTAGCTGACGTAGGTGGCGCTGTTAGTAGCTGATCATAAATATGCGGAAGGAAGTAGTTTCACAATCCCTGTTGAGAGTGTTAGCCTGTCCCCTCTTTCGTATCCATTTCGAAACGTCATTGAGGTATGCCAACATCACCTATTTTACTGGATTTGCTTTAGAACAATGTTTTAGGACAATCCTGATGAATCTATTTGCGGATTCCAAACGAATTATATTGGGATATTAGGAAAATCACAAGCCATTTTAGTATTCTATCAAAACAACATAATATCGTAAAAAAGTTATTTTCATGACACATTTCTACAGGCTACTACCTTGGCAATGAAGATTACTACACTCACTACAGAAACTATGCATTTGGAAATTATTCTTTCAAAGGGTATGCCTTCCACGATGACACCAGTAGTAGTTTCCGGCCGGCATATGAATATACTGGGCAATACGCAACCTTTGTTTTTACTCAAGAAGTACAGAAAATCGTGAAGAACCATAAATCATCAAAGGTAAAATACGGATCGTTACCTGTGTGTCAAATGATAAAAGTATGGGAAACTCTTAATCGTGTAGTTGCTATCGATTTAATATGAACATTGGGGACCGTTCACAATCACTTGTTAGGGGGGGGCTGAAAATGTTGACCCTCCTAAGGTGGGCCCTGAAAAAATGACCTCAAATTTTCCTGGGAAAATAGAGTTTAATATATGCTTTTCTATCGGGCTGACACATAATTTTCATGTAAAAAAGAGGGAGCCCTGAACTTTTTGAGGTCTGTAAAGGGGGGGGGGGCGAAATTTTTTTTGCATCAGGCCACCCTCCCAACAAGTGTTTGTGAACGGTCTCTTAGCTGCGATGTGCCCCTGAATAATTTAAATCCCCCTCAATAATGTAAGCAGGAGGGAATGGCGCTTGATAACATCGTCAAGGCTATACTTGCTTTGGAAAGTCCCCTGGGAAATTCCCATACATAAATTTATCAGTGTATTACTTAATGGAAAAGCACCTGGAAATGACATAATGTGTTACATAATGTGAAAGGAAAGTGAACTAGTTGGGCAGTTTGTATTATGTGTTAAGGAATCGGATGTTAACGTGACGATAAGGATACGATACATGATTATCGGACAAGAGACTCATTTCGGAATGCGATCATGAATTTTGAAGAAAAAAAGTTTCCACAGGCTTCGTTGGGATTCGAACCAGCGTTTGGAAACTTGATTACGAGTCTAGCGCTTTACCGCTCGGCCACGGTGGAAGTTGAGTGGAGGAGTGTAATAATAAATGATAAATCTCATAATGCTATCTTTAGCCTTTTGTTTACTAAAAAAAGACGCGTTTTGTAAAGATAGATTAGCCGTTTTATGCATAAAGAGCACGAATGTTTGGGAAAGGTTTCAAACAAATAATAAAGACACTGATGTGATGATGAAATTGCGTAAGTCGGGAAATATCTGCGTCGCAATGTTTTGTTGTGGTTTTAGGAATTTGACCTTAAAATTTACGACTTCATGACATTATCATTCAAAATCAACAAAAGATATTGCAACAGTATATGGCCTCATTCTTTCTCTAGAATGTAGAACGCTGCATAATGGTAAAAACAGCCTTGACCTAAAAAAGGGCGAGAGGTACCATATTTACGGATTAAAAAATTTAAAATTGATATAAAACGTTTGTTATTGATTGTTTGACATTCGGGATATAATACAAATTTTTATGGAAATTATTAAAGAAGTACAGACAAGTTGGTGTCGAAAATACCATTGAGATTTCGGATGACAGGGAATATCTTGATGACAGGGGATATCTTGATATGGTCACTACTGGTCAGCTCAATCAATATCCGTCGTACATTCAAGCTGTTCAAGTTGCAGTTTGAACCAGCTATGAAAATCTTAAAGATTAATGACAACCAAGTTTTTATATGTAGAAAGGGTGTGTTTCATGTCATCAGGAATCCGAGGATTGAAGGATGCACACTGACAGCTGACAATCATAAGTATATATGTGGAATTGGTGTTTATTTTTAGGGAAAGAGAAACCGGAATACATTAAGTGTTCAAGAAAATTACGCTATTTGACAGAACAGAGACAAAGAGACCGCAAAATGATTTACAAAAATAAAATGCGAGAATAGGAGAGATCAACAATTTTAAATTTAAGTGAATTTTAAGTGAATGTAATGTTGGTGATTACTTTTTTTTCAAGATTTTATTAATTTGTTCTTGATTTTTCAGCCTATGTTTATCTATCTACCTTTCCATACTGTACATGATCCACTCCAAGTTCCAAAGCAATATTCCGAACCATTCAAGAAACTTATACCAGACGAAGATCGGGTAACACTGGCTGGAATGATAAGCTGTCTTGACGAAGCTGTACAAAATATCACCACTACATTGAAGGAAACTGGACTTTATGATAACACTATTATAATATTTTCCACAGGTAAATGGTTATTTCAAAGTTTGGCAATAGCAACATCTAATTCAGAATGTTATGACATTTGCCCTTTTATTCTTCTGATCATCTTTGATACATTTACCATGTTTACTACATATCATCGCTATTTCGCATAACATATTACTATTGTCCTATGGGATTTTCTAAAATTTCAGATTGATTGGAGGCCGCGTGCCATGACGCTACGCCATTATTATGATCCAGTCAATTTAGGCAAAAATAGTTTAATAACTTAACCCTCTATACCGTTAATATTATAGGCATTTATAAAAGCTCAGAGTGTATACTGCCCTCTCTTGACATTGTAATACTACATTGCACATTGATGAGGGGGTATTAATACATTTTTCATTGTGCATTTATTATCCGTCCTCATATGAGGACACAGTGCGTGAAAGGGTTAACTCTCAACACTTAAAGTAGCCAAGGCCCTTTACATTCTCGTTAGCAGCCAAGGAGGGGGCCATGGAACACCGACTCCCGAAATAGATCCTATGGGACATATAGGGACAAGAAATGAACAATAAAAATTTAAAGTGAATGACCTTTGACCTAAATTAGATTCATTATTTTTTAAAGGACACGAGTTCGGTTACTGAATTAACAGAGCTGCAGAATTTTTAGTTCTCTGTGCGTTAAAAATAATAATTATGAGCTGAAACAGGTTGATAAACATGATCATAATTATTATAATATAAACTAATATAAACACACACATACAGACGGGTGTTGGTTTTGCATTAATTTTTTTGTAGACAATGGTGGTCCTGTGACTGTCGCTGCTAACAACTGGCCGTTACGAGGTGCAAAGGCTACACAATGGGAAGGTGGTGTCCATGGAGTTGGATTCATTCATAGCCCTCTGTTGCCAAAAGAGGTCCAGGGCACCAACAGCAATGCTTTCATTCACGTTTCCGATTGGTTCCCAACCATCGTTTCTAGTATAGCAGGAGGAACACTTAATGGAACCAAACCACTGGACGGATATGATGTCTGGGAAGCTATAACGTAAATATCGATCTATGTATACCAGTTAATTTGTTACGGTATCATCCTGTATAAATATTCCCTCGAGATAAAGAGAAAACAGGTTTTTATTCTTACCCTCAAAGTTTGGCTACTGATAGACCGTGACACTTACTTAATCCCAGGGACTTAATCATAGAAACAATATAATAGTAACTAGACTTAGCTGTGGTTTAAGACCACGAACACAGCCGTGTTATGACCCCTTAATGACCTTTGACCCCAAAATCTAAGAAAACCCCATAGGCATTGGCTTGTGTCAATGCATGTATGCACATGGTATCACTCTGCCATGTTATTTGTGACAGAAGGAACATTTTGAATGTTTTTCGTCTTGGACCGGAAGTGACCCCTTAATGACCTTTGACCCCAATCAAAAAATACCTCATATACATTAGGTAAATATAATTCATGTGTGCACATACCGTCATCCTCCTATGTTTTTCTTAGCGAATACATTTTTTGATGGAATTTGGTTTTATACCGGCAGTGACCCCTTAATGAAATTTGACCTCAAACAAAAAAATACCACATATACATTAGGTAAACATAATTCATGTGTGCACATACCGTCACTCTCCTATGTTTTTTTAGCTAATAAAAATTTTTGAAGGAATTTCGTTTGATACCGGAAGTGACCCCTTAATGACCTTTGACCTGAAACGAAAAAATACCACATATACATTAGATGGACACAATTCATGTGTGAACATACCGTCACTCTCCTATGTTTTTCTTAGCTAATACCGGAAGTGACCCCTTAATGACCTTTGACCTCAAATCTGTGTATGATTTATAGACACTGGATAATAGCAATACATGTATGCAAGTGGCGTTACTTTCCTGCGAAATTTGTGGAAGAAGAAGCATTTTTAGTTGAAATAACGTGTTTGACCCCTGTGACCCCTACGTGACCTTTGACCCCTACGAATGTCATGTGACATGTAGGGGCATGGTCAGTGATGGTTGTGACCAAGTTAGGTCAAAATCGGTGTAAGCATGTCAGTGCTAGAGCAAATGTAATGGTCGACAGAAGAAGAAAGAAAGAAAGAATTAGCTGTGGTCTAACCCACGAACATAGCCGTGTTGTGACCCCTAATGACCTTTGACCCCAAAATATATGAAAACGCCCATAGACATTGGCTAATGTCAATGCATGTGTGCACGTGGCACCACTTTGCTATGTTACTTGTGGCAGAAGGGGCATTTTGAAGGTTTTTCGTCTCAGACCGGAAGTGACCCCTTAATGACATTTGACCAACGAACGTCAACGGCTGTGTAAAGACGGATGTGATAACTCAGTTTACCTCAATACACTATAAATTTCAGCAAAACAGCAAGGTAGTCTTCCGCATAGGCTGCTACTAAAAGCAACATGTCCTTTCTGAAAGTAACCTGTCCATCATATCGTTTTGTATGTCTAACTTTATAGTTTTTATGCATGGCCAGGCACTGTTTACGTGTCCAGTGCATTGGGTAGCGGGCAAAATTCCAAATCGTCCAGCTGACCTATTACCAAAAGGACATTGCGCGTATTTTTAATGCTAAAATGATGGCCAAATAATGATAATTGTGGCCTAATATAGATGAACATAGATGAATTTTTCCCGCCCCGTCGATACGCAACTGAATTTATATTGGAAACATTTTAAGGCGTCCGTCGGACAAGATGGTTAGGAAAGTAGCACTTTTTACACACTTGCACTGGTAACAATTTGATGGACTTGTAGACACAAGAAACTAACATTATACTAAATCGACAAACAACAGTTCAGAGCAGGAAAGAACACGAAGAATTGTCAAATTGATTTTAAAATCATATAAAAGTTACTTGTACCACCCTCAGGTTATATTTTCATGTTCATTCCTTTCCAGGACAGGGAAACCTTCAAAGAGAAACGAGCTACTTCATAATATAGATCCCTTGTATCCACATGTCCCAAAGAATGGTTCGGATCAATTTTCTTCTTTCAATACATCTCTTCACGCAGCATTAAGAATAGGAGACTGGAAGATACTTACTGGAGTTCAAGGTCAGTAACATCAATAGTAATTGAAACCATGTTCATTTTTTATTTGCTTAAATCTATAATTTGTAATTTGCAGAAAGAATAGATTTATATTTGATCACATTGTTCCCTTTGATTTTCGAGCCAAACAAATGAGGTTAAACGAAGGAACTTGATATTTCATTCCAGCGCCTACAATGCGTGTATTAGTGCACCGAGCCTGTTATCATAATGATTATTGGTGTATCTTCACATAGAGAGGACCCAACAAACAAGACGTAAAACAAGAAGTGTTGTATGGCTTATACATTTAGCGCTAGAGATGAAAACAATTTCAAAATAATGAATCATTAATAATCCCGTTTAAACAAGGTGTCAAAAACATATCTTCAGAGCGCAAATATCACAGAAATTGTATGTTGTATCCAAAACTGTAAATATAACTACTAGTAGAAAGCTGCATGAATTTTTTTATAGTAAAAAGAATCGTTGTTAGGGGTTTCATGATCTGAGAGCACGGTAGCATAAAATCATTATAAGGCTGTTGGTTCGTACCTGAATTGTTTTAAATAGACACACATAAACCCTCATCAGCAAAGGCCACCGCCAACCCACCCCACCCCACACACCCCAACACACATCCCACCCATACACGCCCTGTCCCAAATACACGCATTTGCCACTTTTTATAACATTTAACAAATGACCCCAAAGTTGTTTTGTTAGCACATGTACGTGATCGTGATATTTTTCCTCGATTAACATGATTAACATTCCTTACGCAATTAACATGATGATAATTAGATCATTTACCTTTCCATATATAATATCACTTAGAGGCTCTGAAGAACAACATTTATGACTTAATGCACATTTTCTATTGTAAACATTTTTTCTCAGGTTTTCTCGATCATAAAGGACGAGATACTCACAACAGCTACCCTCCACCAGAATCAAACTATACAGCATTTAAAGCAGTAGAACCTGAAAGTAAACATATTTGGTTATTTAACATCACGGCTGATCCGAACGAATGGAACGATTTAGCAGACGACAATCCAACCGTTGTAGAACAAATGCTGCATCGTCTGCAGGAATACTACCTCAATATGACGCCACCATATTGGCCTAATAGAGATCCAAATTGCGATCCTGCTAAGCATGAGGGCGTTTGGGGTCCTTGGGAGTAGAATGATAATAGTTTTCTTGTGCCGCACACAACCATGGACATTGATAAATTAATTTACGTTGTTTATTATTAATAAAGGCAAGTCCGTGGAAAATGTCATTAAAAACTTTGTTTTTTTAATATTTACCAATAATATATTATTGAATCTGGCATGTGTAGCCAAAAAGCAAGAATTCTTGTGATTGAAAGTACAGAATCAGCTGATATCATAAACTGAACTCAAAGAATAGAAAAAACATTGATGGCAAAAATGCACCTTGCTCTGAAAGAGTTGAGGTCATACAGTGGTCAAATTTCAACCACGCCACAATATTGCTCTGATCATATCAATGCAGAAAATGTATGGTTTAACCCATTTGAATAACAGGTAAAGAATAGTTTGCATCATCCAGGATGTCCCGTTACAAAGGTAACCGTGTGAAAGGAAACTACGCTTTTGCTTATAACTCGAGAACTCTGCGCCACATCTAGGCCAAACAATTTGTTTCATTATTACCAAAAGAATACCTAAGTGTAGTTTGAACAAAAATTAACCAAAATACCTGTTGAACCGTATTGACCTTGGCCTATTTGGCGATATTATTTATATAACGATACATCCTAGATTGTACAAACTATTCTTATTGTGATTTTTTGTTTTTGCAAGATGAACACTTTGAGACCGTTTTGGATGACATTGGAGCATGTTTTAGGATTGAGCCCCGTGGACATTTGACCTGTTTGCTTATAACCATAGAGCTTATTGAGCTGTCCCAGTTACCTCCGATCGTGACTCCCATTGCAAGCGAGCAGGGTAATAATTGACAGCGTAAGCGCGAAACCTACGCCTCGGTTCCTTCCGAATACGATATCTATTTCCGAACATGGAGTGCTATCGAGCATTTAGCGCGTTAGCGTGAAACAAACGGTTGTCTCAGGCTGGTTACTACTGGCTATTGATTGATGCTTGACCGGTTGAAAGTTTGCGATGGGTCTAAGCTAGAGCTGCTGTCTGTCCAATGAACTTAGAGACCCGGTTTTTATGATTAATTTGAATAAGTCTTCACTTTGACAAAGAGTCATGATAGAAAATTGCTAAACACTCTCACAATGTATAGTAAAGCGATGTAGCAATTTTTTCCATGTCTATTTTTATTCAGTTTTGACTGATTTAAAGCAAAATATCTGGGTCCACCCCTCCCTACGCAAAACAAAATAGCCATACTTCCCTTTAAATGAACATTAATTTTATCTTTCAACCAATACAAAAGGGGCAATATATCAATAGCCCTAGGAGTATCTCTTCTGGAACTCGGATTCGATTTTTAAACGTAAAATGGTGCACTTCTCGGCTGCTACATGTGTCTCTTTTTACATACAAAACATCTCAAAAGTCTTAGTTTAGGAATGTCCTCTCATTGTTGCAGGTTGTGACGAGTACAGCTAAAAACATGCTTACAACAAGGCAAATGACCTGCAATCATACTGAATTGCAATTATACCTTATTGTCCACTTCAACAATGGGAGTTTATGTTAAATAAAAGTCTGTCTGATCGTCATTACCAAAAGGGTAGTAGTTTACTACAGTGCAACAGGGCATAAATGACCAAAACTGCAATGTTGGACATATTGACTTGTAATTTAAAATCTACATTAAGGGTTGCGTATGGGCAAACTTAAAGTACAGGTAACTGGAGAGGGGAAGCGATGAGTTATCCTAAATCACAGCGGCGGGTAGTGACTGAACCGCCGAGTGCGAATATGTATTTATTTTGGAAGGTTCATGTTTGTTTTAAATTTTGGGACGTTTTTCCAAAATTTGATATTTTAGTGATAATTCAAAAAAGCGACATGCCAAAGACAAATCTTTGGGCACATACTTTGTTATTGTTAATACAGATCTTTTGCACATACCTACGTTCCCATTCGCCTGGGTGATTTATAAATGTTATATATACGATCGTATTTTGTGACTGCAGTTTTAAGCTTACCATGAAATTAACGCTGATATCTGGACATGTTCCTTTTATAATTTATGTCTGGTCTCCGGTTTTTGCAGGCAACATAATCATGATATAAATGCAGATCGGGTCAGGATAGATGTCGTATTCCTCTATGTGTGTCTCTTGACAATATAATTATTTTGAATTCTTTGTAACAACATCCAAAGTTTTTGTCTGTAAACAAGGTTTCTGGCTGAGTTCGGAACAGCTGTAGTCTTCGGTGCCGTATCAATATCTCATAAAAAGAGCCCGACTATAGCGAGTGTGTTCATATTTCCCGCAAGAAGGCTTGCGTCAACGTCTATATTAGACTGCTTTGGATACGATACGATAAGAAACTCCAATTTTGTCAAGGATATTTATACAAAAATTCCGCACAGAACCCCAATATTGATTTTAGAAAATAAAAGATTATAATACCATAAAAACGAAACAGTACTTTTTAGCGGGTTTTATGCAATTTGTACATATATTTTTCAGTTTTCAATTTCAGTTTTCATTTTCACTAAATTCAAACACTATTTGGCGTGAAGAATTTAAAAGTATTGTAATTAGTAATCACGGTAATAGGATTTTATATTTCAGTTTCAGTTATATCCAGTTTCGTCCCCAATTTGTTTGTTTTGTTCCACGATGCCTAACTCTATTCCTAATCCTTTAACACAGAAACACATTTACATACAACGAGAACGCTAGCAATTGCTGCAGTTATACGTACCATGTATTTAGTCAGCTTTATTTGTCTCAATATTTGAGTGCAAATCTCTACTCTCTTTACAGCTTCCGATCCGCTTGGGGTACTACACCCCTGGCCAATTTTGTGCATATTTTTGCATTTTTCTCAAAAATTATAGCGCATTGGTGACCAGTAAGATATGTATATTATGGGGGCAAGGACTATAACTACTGCACTTGACACCAATGCGCTATAATTTTTAAGAAAAATGCAAAAATAAGCACAAAATTGGGCAGGGGTGTAGTACCCCCCTTAAGGGATCTAAAATGAGCGTTTATTGCGTTTCGACAGTATTTTTTGTGCGACATGAGAGCACCTCAGACCTATCGAATTGCATTCTGAATACGAAGCATGTCTTTCTGATATCAAATAATTTTCATTTTTGAAAATCACAATATAATACAAATTTTATGACAAATTATAAAAATTTGATATTTTTCAATTTTTGATATATAACAGTCCTCGAAGTGAATTATATAAATCTAATGATATATTCTTAAAGTGTATGTAGCAGGGAGGAAAAGCCGACAGTAAATTGAAAATTTTGACCTTTCATATTGAAGATATGGATTTTTTTCCCAAAAAGACCTAATTTTTTTTGGTGTTTTGGGAAAAAAATCCATATCTGCAATACGAAAGGTCAAAATTTTCAATTGATCGTCGGCTTTTCATCCCACTACATACACTTTTAAGTATAAATCATCAGATTTATAAAGTTTACTTCAAGTACTGTTAAATATCAAAAATATCAATTTTAATGATTTGCCATAAAATGTGTATTAAATTGCGAATTTCAAAAAATCAAAATAATTTGATATCAGAATTACATTTTTCGTATTCAGAATGCAATTCGATATGTCTGATGTGCTCTAAAGTCCCAAAATAAATACCGTCCAAACGTTCATACCCCAGCCCTTAAAGGGACCTTAAATCCCAGTTCTGCTGGTATCAGAAGACAAAATACTGAGGTGATTCAGCTATCAAGTACACCATTGTGAGCAAACACCTCATACTTTTAAACTGTGGTATTTTTCAACTTTCTACCTAATTTTGTTCTGTATTTTAAAAAGCATAACAATGCTATTAATAATATTTGTTTACTTATCTTTCCTAAACTAGTAATGTTGAAGTCCATGCTCTATCGATAAGGTCATTTCACATATATAATAGGTTAATGTGCGCGGAAATAATTCACATCGAATAGTTGTGTAGGCATTGTTGTCCTAGTTAAATAAAATGTCGTCTCTAACTACACTCGCCGTATGCGGATTACTATACATGTTGCATTGGACTGACGGATCAAAATCCGATTGCTCATTTGACGCTAACCACATAGGCCTAAATGAAAACACACAAGCAGGAAAACCACACATTCTATTTATTCTTGTTGATGATTTAGGCTACAATGATGTAGGCTATAATGGCCGACACTATGGGTCAGCTATGAAAACGCCGAATATCGATAAGCTTGCCGCTGAAGGTGTTATACTCAGTAATTATTATGTACAAGCAATTTGTACTCCGACTAGAAGTCAACTTTTAACAGGACGATATCAGGTAAGTCATTCCATGGATACAAGAAGCGATAAAGCTACTTAATCAACCTTTTCAAATTTGTTTTCAGTCATATGTTTCTTTTTTGTCATTATTCTCGTTGTATTTTTAATTTCATAATTCTAATGGTAATTTAGTATGTGCAATTCAAATTTATACATACCCTCTAAATTCTGCTCTAGTAGACGTACTAGAGAGATTGCGATGTTCCATACGCAGCACGTGGACCGTACGTACGGTGTTAAATATTGCTCGTCTCGGTTCCAAACTGGATTGTGCTCATTCGTCACGAAGGAGAACAAGGCGGCTGGAATAAAGACTATAATATCTGATTTTGGCGGATCTAGGTCGATAGATCCTCATCTTGATCCTCACGTATGTACATGGAAAACACTGTGACAATACGTAGTGTATTGTCACGGTGAAGACCGTGCTTGGAAGAGTATGCTGTATGCTAGCATACGTATGGTCATGGTGTATACCGTTGTCAAAATACGACGTACTTTAGTACAGTAATAACGCCCTCTGTTGGTCATAATTACGTATTTTCAACGTAGTGAAGAAATATTTGAGGTAATATGCGACCCCATAGAATATAAAAAGCAGAATATTGGTATGTTAAAAATCATAATGGGGTATGGGGCTGGCTGGGGGTGGCTACGGGGTGTTATCTCAAAAGACAATATTGCTAAGACAATATTGTTCAAGGTTGCGCCGCAGGCTTATAAAGAAACAATGTTGCTCCAAAAACAATAGCAAACAAGCTTAAACTATAAATTAGCCCCCGATAGAGGGCAGGGCCTGAAGAATGAGGGACATTATGGGGTAAAGAGTAAAAAAAATGTAAAAGTAGGCCTATGAAATGGGTGACGAGCTGTCCGTAAATATAACATAATTTTCGTCAGTTCGTCATCCTTAAAGTTACTCTTGCTGTCTTGCCCTGCGGGGCCCTTATATTGGGGTCCCACTTGGAGTGTTTAGTCGTCGTATGCGAGTCTCCGGCCTCGGGCCTGCCGGCCCTGCGGCCTTTATATTTTTTGGTTGATACTGGGCCCAAGATCTCGGGAGGGCGAGTTAGCGCAGCGGTAATTCCCTCGCTTTGCACCACTGATGTCCCGGGTTCAAGCCCCGGCGCGGCCCAAGGACTCATGGGCACTTGGTTTATCCCGATTCCATGCTCGCTCTCGCAGGTTTTCTCCGGGATCTCCGGTTTCCTCCTGTATCGCAACAATCGGTGATTAGTTGTTTGGTTATCAAACACTTCCTTCACCCAATGGAATTTGGGGAGCTGCACAGATAATTGGTGGATGTTACAATCTAAATGTGGATAGGTGTGCGCCGTTCGGCAGCAACCTAGTTGATGCGATCTGATTGTGATGATTCACCATTGCAGCGAAATTACAGCGCTTTGAGTCCTCTAAGATCTGGAGAAAGGCGCTTTATAAATCCAAAATTTATTTTATTTATTCTAAGCATCAACAAACAACAATGAGTAACCTTAAGGGTGACGGACTGTCTCTAATTAAAAAAAACCTTAATGCTAAAACCTTGAGTAACCTTAATGTAACGACCTTGAAATGTAACTTCTAAAAATACTAGTTTTTATATTCTATAGTGTTATATTACCTACAATATTTCTTCATTACGTTGAAAATACGTTTTAAAGACCAACAAAGGGCGCTATTACTGTACTAAAGTACGTGGTATTTTGACAACGGGATACACCGTGACCATACGTATGCTAGCATACAGCATACTCTCCCAAGTACGGTCTTCACCGTGACAATACACTACGTATTGTCACAGTGTTTTCCATGAACATTATGTGACCGTCCATGGCGAATGAGCCGTAAATTCCTCCCCCGGTCAATTTTGTTTTATTTCGTGTTTAAAAAATAAACATCATAAACTTAAAAATGGTATATCATTTGACTTCAAACGATATCCAGAAGCGAGTACGGTGTACCATCTCCGCCAATTTCCTTTTTAATTTCCCTTTTTTTAATTTCCCCTTTTTTTCTTTTTTTTCACTTTTTTAAATTCCCCGAAGAGTAGGCCTACGAGTGGGAACATAATTTGAAAGAAGTTCAGATAAATATGACGGAGCAATAGGCCTATCATTATTACATTTATATACAATCAACATAAGTTAAACAACAATTCATTGGAACACAGGAAGCCAATGCAGTTCCTTACCAGTGTGTTATTAGTTTGTGAGAAAAATGCAAAAATAGTCACATAGGCCTAATAGTCATAAAATAGCTCTATTAAATAGTACGAATATGCCGTCCCTTTACATGGCAATTTTAATGGCAATTTTAAAACATTTGGCATGTGCAAAGGAGGGGGGCGAAGATTTTTTTGGCCAGGCCGAGAAGGGTAGGGAAGCAAGCAATTTTTTTTTTGCACGCCTTTGGGAAAATTACACCCCCCCCCCCCCTCACGGGCCGTGATAAAACCACTGCGATTTATATACTAGTATTCTTATGGTTTTCCCGTGACTTGAAATAAGTCTACGGCCCTAGCACACAGGCTCCGATACATGCTATATCAGTGGTGTAAATAATACACACACATGGTCTGGCCACTGACTTCTACACAGTGGGTCT
Source organism: Amphiura filiformis (assembly GCF_039555335.1). Taxonomy (NCBI): domain Eukaryota; kingdom Metazoa; phylum Echinodermata; class Ophiuroidea; order Amphilepidida; family Amphiuridae; genus Amphiura; species Amphiura filiformis. The sequence continues at coordinate 30,900,217 of NC_092642.1, forward strand.
GTCCATATACTATATCCATGGTCTGTCACACGTAACGACTACAGTGCGTAAAGACCAGCATACGCAGCGGGAAGCGAGCAAATTCTTGGACAACTACTGAGTATGTGTATCGGCCAAGATTCTGCTTTGTGAGAAAATAAAAGGGGAATTTAAAAAAGAGGAAAATAAAAAATAAAAAAAAAGAAATTAAAAAAGGGAAATTAAAAAAAAGGAAATTAAAAAAAGGAAATTAAAAAAAGGAAATTAAAAAAGGGAAATTAAAAAAGGGAAATTAAAAAAAAGGAAATTAAAAAAGGGAAATTAAAAAAGGAAATTAAAAAAAAAGGGAAATTAAAAAAGGGAAATTAAAAAAAAGTGGAAATTTAAAAAAAGGAAATTATAAAAAAAGTGGAAATTAATTTAAAAAAGGAAATTAACAAAAAGGAAATTAGAAAAAAGGAAATTAAAAAAAGGGGGAATTAAAAAAGGGGAATTGGCGGAGATGGTACACCGTAAGCGAGGTTATGGTTTGTTAAACTTTGCTCCTTCAACAAAAATATAGCTTTTTACGTTATTACATGTGTCTCTTTTTCCACATTGCTGGCAATATATATCAAACAGTCATAATTGGCGGTCATTTCAAATCATCCCCAAGTCAACGAGGTTTAAGAAAGTTCTCTCATTGTTAATTGTTGGTTATGCATACATGTACAAAATACAATGCCTGGTAACCCACCACTTGAACAGGATTTAGCAAAAGCAAACAAAGACCAGAGCTATTAAAAGTTCTATAGCCGGCCATCTAAGGTAGAAGCTTATTATACACTTCAACAATAGGATTATTGATTAGTTTTTGACTATCAAAATAAGACGGAAGTCGGGCCAGCTTAAGTTATCGATGAATACGACCTTCGTACACATTTTACACCGTAACACAGAATACAATTTAGGGAATTTACGGCTCGTTTGTGCTGCCGGGTCACATATGTGTGTATTGGGTCCTAGAAGGCATAGTGATTGAAAAAATAATGGTATCTCCAGGTTACCGAGTCTCCGCCTAATTCAGACAGCACGCTTTTGATTTATACTAAAATTTGACTTAAGATGCTGCTTTGTGCTCCCCAAATAGTATAGTTGCCCGAAAAACATATATTTTGGTACATTAAGGATCACTACATCCATATATCATAACTTTCCATTCAAATGAGACTTTTTCATCCTGAAAGTTAGGCGCGTTGCATGAACTTCGACATGTCGTAAAATCAGCATATTTCAACATGGAACATGAAATCGCAATGTCATTTTTTATACGCAAAGTATCACACATAATTCAATGGGCAATCATTGCGTATGGACATCGCGTATAAATTTTGTAAATTTTTAACACATCGCAGTACCTTTATTATAATATTTTTTTACAAACAAAAAGGATCATAATAATAATTAGACTAATTTTCAACGATGTATCTACGTTCATTTCGCACGTGGAAAATCTTTAAAACTGGCTAAATACCTGACCTCGCTCCGTAACAGGAGAGTGGTTTTGAATAGATTGACGTACGTCCGATACGTACGTTTGGAAATCGTAATCTCTCCATTAAAGGTAATTATTGTTGGCGCAGTATTATTACAACATTTGTCAAATCAGAGTAAATTCACACATTTAACATGTTTAGTGGTTGTGTACTGTAGTCCTACGTCACTGACATAGCAATGGAATTAGGTACCCTTAATTTGATCGGTAATTTTACCTAGTAGAAGAAAAACGGGAATACTATGGCCAGAGTTCTACATGTTCTAGGGCTAGTAATTTGTCCTAGGTCTTTTCACAGCATAGCATTATAGCTTTGAGGTGGTACTACACCCCTTGGTAAATTTGTGACTATTTTTGCATTTTTCTCACTGGTAACAAAAGTTATATATATATTGTAGGGGCAAGGAATCCAGTTACTACACTGGAATTTTAGTGACTCAAGACAAGCGGTAGGCCTACGTTATTTATGATAAGAAAAGAGGTACCGCTACAATGTACCTCATTTCGTAACACATATAATGAACCACTGAAATTACAGTGAAGTAATTGGATTCCTTGCCCCTTGGATTGTCTGTTGCCAGTGTGTAACTATTTAGTGGGAAAAATGCCAAATTAGTCACACAATTTATCAGGGGGTGTAGTACCACCCAGTGGCGTATATTTCTGTTTGACATTGGGCGGTGGAGTTGGAAACAATTTCTTGAAATATAGTGAATCCGACACCTGTTGGCGATAGAATAAGTTTATGGTACAAATGCGCGTGATGCGCGCGAAAATATTTGCCATTTTGAACTGATGAAATAGTGCAAAAAAATTGTGCAAAAGTGGAATAAATTCGCGCTTTGGGGCTTTGGGGCTAAAATGGCCAAATTTGAGGTAAATTTGGTCAGAAACCCACACACAGGCCTCAACATTTGGGGATGGTGGTATGGACCATCCCACCCCAAAAAAAAATATTGGGGATTTATCCCCACAGCCCCTCCCCCGGATCTACGCATATGGTACCACCTTAAGATATCTAGAAGTAATCATCATGACACAATGGATGTAAATACACCACTGCTTTTATTATAATTATTTTTAAACAAAGCCATTTTACGCTATTTAAGTAGCGGTGCAATATGGTTCAGTGGAAACCCTTTATCACCAGATCACTTCAGCAGCCTAATAGTGGTATGTATGGTGAAAAAGGGAGTTGGAAAAAGATTAAAGCTTAAGAAATAATACTTATTATATTGTGTTTCCCTGTTTCTGAAAAACATGTTAAAAGTTAATATCTTTTAATAGGTTCACACCGGCATGCAGCATGGAACCATTCACCCTTGTATGCCAGAGTGCCTTCCCTTAGACGAGGTTACATTGGCGGAGAAAATGCAAGAGACGGGATATTCCACTCACATGATCGGTAAATGGCATCTCGGACATTACAAAAAAGAGTGTCTACCAACTAAAAGAGGATTCGACACATACTTAGGTAATCGATCGAACAATAAATTTTACTTTTAAGGTCCGCTACAGACTTTTTATTCGACGCAGAATATTCGATGCAACGTGTCTTCGTTATTTAATCTACACTGCTTAAAAACGTATCGGTACACTTTAATTTAAAAAAATCCTTTAAAAAGGAAATGGGCGTACCAAAGAAAACTGTCAATAATGTAGCAGGGTATTGTCAATGTCATAGCCTATAAGTATTGGGAATTATCTGGCTTAAAAAAAAAACACCAAAAGATGATAACAGCATTTTATACACCTCATTGGTTGCTCTACGTGATCGATAATGTTGAAGACAGTCCCTCATTTCAAATATATAATTTTGGTTTCTCTTTTGTTCAGAAACCAAAAATCAAGGGATTAAAAAGTAGAGCTGATCTGATCTGCAATCATAACACTATTACGCTGGGAGGGCACAGTATAGGGTATATAACCAGAAGTATACAATAGCCTATTGTGCTAACATAATTATTATCATGATTGATATCGGAAATCTATCCCGCGGACGACAGTTGATGCTCTCTGTCGAAGGTAGGTGGCATATTACACTCACGAGTTCTAGGCCTAGAAATCATATACATGCGCGTATACTGAAGGATGGGGTGGGGTGGGGAATTTGTTTGTTTGTATGAAACATAAACGATGCATGGAGATGATTTGATTATGAATTAGTTTATTATCCCCAGGAAGCACAACCCATACCTCTTTAAGAGGGGCTCCCCTCCTATATAACCACCGCTTTCCTAAATTACCCCTTTTCCCTCCTCCTCCCCTACATTCGATATCTTCATCTCGAGCTCTCCTCCCCTTCTCTTTCACTTCCAATGCTCTCTCTCATATGTTTCTCTCTCTCCGGCCCAAATCCCCTTGCCCTCCACCCCCCCCCACACACACACACCCCAATCTTCTCCCTCTATCTTCTACTTTTGCAGTAAAAATTGCTTCAGTAAAAAGTCATTAGGTTATTAGAGGTCATATAATGGCCTTCCATCGATTCTGGTACATGGGATTAAGGACATGAATCGATTTTGTTTATAGCACCTATACAATTACAGTAGTGGCCCTTTTGTAATGTCGAATGCAAATATTTCGATGGTCTATATATTTTCACAGTGAAATCAGCTTAGGCTATTTCGTAGTCTCAAGCCAATGCTTTCAAACTAAATCAATGCTTTCAAATGTAGACTGTTTTGTTCGACTTCTCTGCTCGTGAATATTGCACTGCGAAATTTAAACATTTCTTTTGTATACTTAGATCAGGTAACTCGAAAATCTTGTAATTTTATTCGTCACACCACTTATAAGAAACTGAAACCAAAACCGAAACTACCTGTCACAAATGTTTAGTTTTAAACAAAAGGTAGAAACAAAGATTAAGATTTAATTTAAATCTGGTCAACCAGACATACCTATTTTTCAATTAAAAGATCCAAAGTGTGACCTTTTTTGTGCGTCGCTTCAGTCACATGTTGTTTGAGACCGACAGTGTCTAACATCTCTATGAAGGATCGAGCAAATCGGTCTTGAGCATCATCGACATGGCAGTTGAAGTCGCCTAAAATGAGTATTTCTCCAGGAATTAGAGAAACAGACTCAAGGAAACATCCGAAATCCTCCAGGAACATTGAATCAGTCAATTTGTTCTCCTTGGAGGGAGGTGGGCGATATATGTTAAATATCCTTACAGTGGATGATCCACGCGATATGCTAACATCCATGTGTTCAAAACTCGGGTAAACAGTACTATTGTTGGTTACAAGCTGGTAACCTCTTTTGATGATAAAACAAAGGCCACCACCTTTTCCAGATTTTCTTGGTGATTGAACCAATTCGAAATTGGGAAGTGTAAGAGCAATATCAGCCAATGCATGGTTATCTCTTTCGTCCCCACGAAACCATGACTCCTGAATGGCAATAACATCAATGTCATTGTCAATTATGACGTCACATATTTCAGTTGTCTTATTGTTCATAGATCGGGTATTCCAGGTAGCTATCTTAGGTTTTACTGAGTGATTGTCTGTTTTTATGGAAGCTTCCTGCAACTTGACATTAATGATATTGTTCTGTTGATTATGCTTGATTGGGATTGGCACAAGATTAGATTGATCAAGTTTGGGCCTACTCGTCTGGCTTTTGGGCAAAGTGTTAATTCGGCTCGTAACAATCGAAGTGATTTGGCGTTGTTTTAGTCTGCCTGCTCTACAGCCCACGTTTGGTCTTCTTCTTGGCACTAATACCAAATTCATTGATGTTTAACCATGTTTGTGAATCAACTTTGTTGTGCGATGTGTTTATCACACCTTCAGCAATACTGATCAGCATCGATTTGGAGTAATTCAAAGTAGGATACATTATACAAAATAGTTAGAGTACGAGATTGTAAACAAATCAATATATTGATACCGATAGAAAGCAATACGGAGATACGTAGTATTCATACATACAGTTGAAACCAAAACCAAAACGTAGCACAGTCAAGATGATAAAGTCCAAGTTTCACCAAATAATAAAAAGTTAAAATCAAATTCAACAGCAACACAATGTTCTAGGATAAACAACTGTAGTATCAGTTAAGTACAAATCTGAAAATTCAAGTCAAATTTCGGTGAAAAGTTACATAAATCCTTAGCACGAAGTGATGAGCAGCAGCCAGACGAGCGCCACCAAACAAATTGACGGACGAACCGACGTTGCGACTGAAACCTTTAGTCCCTCATTTCAAATATATAGTTTTGGTTTCTCTATTGTTCAGAAACCAAACATCAAGGGATTAAAATGTGGAGATGAACTGGTATGCAATCATAACACTATTGTGCTGGGAGGACACAAGAGGGTATATATAATCAAAAGTATAATGGCCTATAACCATACGTATATAATAGCCTATTGTGCTAACATTTTCATTATCGATATCTATCAACGCGGACGACTTTTGATGCTCTCTGCCGTATGTGGCACACTTCCATGACACCATTAAATTACACCGAGTCCCAAGTTATGCATAGACATCATGTGCATATATTGAGGGGTGGGGGTGGGGTGTTTTGTTTATTTGTCTGAAATATAAACGATGCATGATGATGTAGATGATTTGATTATGAATTAGATTATTCCCCGGAAAGCACAACCCATACCTCTTACCTATGTTCCCTCCGCCACCTATATATAACCTCCTCCCTCCCCCCCCCCACACTCGATATCGACTCTTCCCTATTATTCCACTCCACTCTTGAGCCCCCCTTTCCCCCCTCCTTCCCTTCCCACTTCCAATGCTCTCTCCCTCTGTTTCTCTTTCTCCTTACCCTTACCCCCTCCCCTCACACACACATACCCTCTTTCCCTGGCGATCTCTTCTATCTCAATCTCTCTCTATTCTCCAATAAATAAATTGAATAAAATTTAGTTTAAACCAGCTTTCTATGATATTGATCTTCCGTCATGCGACATGCACATAAATAGAGTTGTGTATAATAGTGTTTATAACACTGAAGTCATAATCTGTCAAGTGCCTATTGTAATGTCTGTGGAAATATTTCGATGGTCTATATATTTTCACAGTGAAATCAGCTTAGGCTAATTCGAAGTCTCAAGTCAATGCTTTCAAACTAAATCAATGCTTTCAAATGTAGACTGCTTTGTTCGACTTCTCTGCTCGTGAATATTGCACTGCGAAATTTAAACATTTCTTTTGTATACTTAGAGTAGGTAACTTCAAATCAAATAATTTTACGATCCACACCACTTATAAGAAACTGAAACCAAAACCGAAACTGACTGACACAAATGTTCGGTTTTAAACAAAAGGTAGAAACAATGAGTTCGATATCTTATGATTCAAGTGGTTAGGCAGGACAATAGGAAACCACGTGACCAAAACCAAAACCAAAACTAAAACTATATATTTGAAATGAGGCAGTCTTCAGCTGGGTTGTGATGCAAATGACCTTGAGTACCGGACACTTCCGGTATTGATGACAATCGACGAGGAATGTCCTTTATGATCCTGTCCCAGCCGTGTGATAGTTTGGCCCGGACACCGCCACCGCGGTTGAGGGATGGTTGCTCAGCCCTCACCCAGATTGCCTCTTTCACTCCACGCTCAAACCAACGATGCTCGCGATCTAGGATTCGGACATCCTTGGTGTCAAAATGGTGTCCGGTGGCTTTCAAATGTAAGTACACTGATGAGTCGTTTCCACCTGAGCTGGCTCTGCGATGTTGTAACATGCGATTGTGAAGAGGTTGGGCGGTTTCTCCAATGTAAGAGTCTTGACAGGCTTGCTCTTCAGAACAGCGGACCCCGTATACCACTCCACTGATCCTCCCCTTGGGCTGTTTGTCCTTGGGATGCACTAAGGACTGGCGGATCGTGTTCGTGGGTTTAAAGTGGGTGGTAATTCCGTGGTCGCGATAAATTCTTTTGAGTTTTTCCGATAAATCTCCGTGATATGGGATGGTAATACTGTTGTTCTCCCCGTCTGATTCGTGCTACTGGCGGTGGGTTTGCTGTTGTCCTTGTTTAAGGCCTTGTTAATGGCCCAGCCCTGGTAACCACAGTTACCCAGCGCTTTGCGAAGATGTTGATGTTCAGCAATCTTATCGGAGTCTTTGGTGATGATCGACTCAGCTCTATGAAACAAGGTGTTGACCACGCCGAGTTTTTGAATGAGCGGGCGATTGGAACCAAATTGAAGGTATTGGTCCGTGTGTGTCTGTTTTCGATAAACAGACACAGCAAGGGAGCGATCTTCTTCCACGGACACTAAACAGTCAAGAAACGCGAGTTTGTTATTTGACAATCCTTCCTGCGTGAACTTGATATGGGGATCAATTTGATTGATGTGGTTGAAAAACCTATCAAGTTCGTTGGATTTAATTAAAATCCAAGTATCATCCACATATCGATACCATCTAGATGGTGCTATACCGGGAAACGTTGACAAAGCAATGCGCTCAAATCTTTCCATATAAAGGTTAGCGATAATCGGTGAGACGGGCGAACCCATGGAACATCCATGACATTGTTGGTAGAATTTTCCACTGTACGAAAAGTAGGTGTTATCTAAACAGAGACTAAGTAGATCACATAATTGATCAGGAGATAAGTTTGTCCGTTCATGAAGTGTGGTATCCTGAGTCAGAACTTCGCGAACTGCTGAGACTGCGTCCTTCGGAGGAATGCTGGTAAAGAGGGCGGTGACATCAAACGATGTTATAGTCTCATCAGGTTCTAACACTAAGCCTTGGATTTTTTCCGAAAATCCTTAGAGTTGAGAATATGGTGGTCCGATAGGCCAACCACAGGACTCAAAACTCTAGCCAAATATTTGGCGATATTGTAAGAAACCGAGCCGATACTGCTCACAATAGGACGCAAGGGGATGGTGTCCTTGTGAACCTCCGGGAGGCCGTAAAAACCCGGGATGGTTTCGGATGTCGGGTATAACTGATGTTTTAATTTGAAATCAATAGACCCGTTTTTCTCAAGTTCGCCTAGTTTTGAAGTCAACTTCCGCTTTATACCACTAGTTGGATCTTTCCTAAGGGGAGTGTAAGTTTTGGTATCATCTAACAGTGCTCTAGCCTTCTGATCATAGTCTTTGCTATTTAAAACCACAGTACAACGCCCCTTATCAGCAGGGAGGATCGTGATGTTTTCATCCTTCTTTAAGCTTTCTAGCGCACTATACTCATTCTTGCTCAGATTATATTGAGGTGGTTTAGCACTTTTAATACTCGCACTCACCCGCGAACGTAATTCTTCCGCTTTATCTGGACCGATGGAAGCACCTCTGATCGCCGATTCAGTAGCAGTGATAATGTCTGTCACCTGAATTCTTTTGGATGCGACAGAGAAGTTTAACCCCTTTTCGAGTAAACTTTGTTCACTTCCCGAGAGCTGCCTGTCCGATAAATTCCTGACCCATCTATCCTTGATGTTATGATCAATTAAATTATCCTTCTGTCTCCAATTCTTATCCTTATCGGCACGTGAAACTGTTGCAAGCCTGCCGAATTTCTCTACCTGTCTAGATTTTGTTGTTTCGTGCTGTGCTAACTGCGCATGCTCCGTGAACTGACTGACCCTGTTGTGTATCTCCGTTGGTAACCGATCACCCAATTCGCGGAAAATGTCAGATTTCTTGTTGTTCAGATTTTGATGGTATAATTAACCTGTCTAACTCTCTCGTTTAGCAATTTACGTTCCGCACTGTGAATAATCTTATCCGCACGCGATCCTTTGATATTAGAGCTAAGTTTCGCGCTACGGGGTATCACATCTGCCTGTAAACAACGGAGGTTGAATCGTAAATGGTTGCGATAATTCGCTACTTTCCTCGCCGTTTTCTCAAGGTCCTTTGTTAGTTTTAGGCAATCCTTGCCGTATTCCTTACGAATCAAACTGTGTAGACTCTCATTCATCTGGGTATGTTGAAATTAAGATTTAATTTAAATCTGGTCAACCAGACATCCTGACAGGATCATAAAGGACATTCCTCGTCGATTGTCATCAATACCGGAAGTGTCCGGTACTCAAGGTCATTTGCATCACAACCCAGCTGAAGACTGAAGGTTTCAGTCGCAACGTCGGTTCGTCCGTCAAAAATAGGTATGTCTGGTTGACCAGATTTAAATCAATCTTAATTTCAACATACCCAGATGAATGAGAGTCTACACAGTTTGTAGAAACAAAGAGTTCGATATCTTGTGATTCAAGTGGTTAGGCAGGACAATAGGAAACCACGTGACCAAAACCAAAACCAAAACTAAAACTATATATTTGAAATGAGGCAGTTACAAGCATTTCAATGGTAATGGATAGGATTTTAGAAATGATATTGAACTGTGTATTTCCCTTCTATTTCCAATCATGTTTAATTAATACTAAAAGAATCATTAAAATCAATAATATATTTCCACAGATATTGGACATCAAAATTAATTGATTTTCCGTCCGCACACGTTCGATAGACGATAAAATGAATTATTGTTTAAATACATGCAATGTGAAAGGTTTCAGAGTATGTTTCGGATGCAGACGTTTCATTTTGGAGTTAGTTAAACATGCAGTAAAATGTGTATAAATATTTAAACTAGTGCTCTTATGATGTTTTGAATTGAATGTAATTGACAATTGGGGGTGGGGGGTAGAAGTTTCTTACATAAATAACAGTTCTTAGAGTACCTTGAGTACTGCAAACTGCAGTGGCGTGCGCAGCACATTGAAAGTGGGGGGGGGGCGCAGGTTGTTCAGTTCCCCCGAATGGAGTCTGATTTAGGTGTGTAAGGTGCGGTTTTAGCGTTTTCCCACCCCCGAATGACCAACAAAAGTGGGGGGGCTGCTGTGAAACTGCAGCATTAGCTCAAACAAGTTATGTTAACTGGAATAATCAGAAGGCCCTGTTGTTACATCGTATTCATCAACATAATATCGTTACATTATTTTTCACATCGCATTTTTACAGGTTACTACCTTGGTAATGAAGACTACTACACTCACTACCGAGGACATGGATTTGGAAATTATTCTTTCAAAGGTTATGCCTTCCATGATGACACCAGCAGTAGCTTTCGGCCAGCATACGAATATACTGGGCAGTACGCAACCTTTGTTTTTACTCAAGAGATGCAGAAAATCGTGAAGAATTATAAATCATCAAAGGTACAACTTGATTGTTTCTCATTCAATTGTTCCCTACCTACGACATTATAAAAATTAAGGAAAATCTATCAATCCAGTTGTTACATTGATGATGCACACTAACATTATTTACTACTTTTTTCTTTTATTGCAGCCATTGTTTATATATCTAGCTTTCCATGCTGTACATGATCCACTACAAGTTCCAAAGCAATATTCCGAACCATTCAAGAATCTTATACCAGAAGAAGATCGAGTAACACTGGCTGGAATGATAAGCTGTCTTGACGAAGCTGTACATAATATCACTACTACATTGAAGGAAACTGGACTTTATGATAACACTATTATAATATTTTCCACAGGTAAATATTTATTTCAGAATTCACCGGACTTGGATAACCTCGCCTTCTGTACCGTTGATGAATAATCGGAGAATGAATTAAAATGCCTATAGTTTGCGTCTAACGATCAACTCCCGGCACAACCTGTAATGTGCTTACTAGCGCGTTAAAGGTAGGTGGATTCATCTGGCGGATTAGTCTGGTGTAATATTCATCGGAGAAAAGAAATAGCAGAAAATGGTGAAAATTACAAAAACCAATGTTGACTTGGTGCCATCATGTATGAAAGTTTCCAATTACTAAGCCCTAACTTTTGAGACGGTCTGTATGTACACGCTGTACCGATGCATTCGGAAATTTCAATCATCACGACAAATCGTAAACAAACTTTTAATTAACAAATGACGTCAGGCGCAAGCTGTTAGTTTTAATTCAGTCTCCGATTATAGTATAAAGGGGTGGTTTATCATATTCTTTGCGGTTCGTTAGTTTGAGAAAGCCACAACGGATGAGCGGTTGAATCCCGGGCTTGATTATGATATTTTCGCGATATCAATACTTCCAATTCGAGCATAACGCGACAGATATACGAACAGATATTAGTCTTTAATTTATCATTTTGTAGATAATGGTGGTCCTGTGTATATCGCCGCTAGCAATTGGCCATTACGAGGTTCAAAGGATACGCTATGGGAGGGTGGTGTTCATGGAGTTGGATTCATTCACAGCCCTCTGTTGCCAAAAGAGGTCCAGGAACCACCAGTAATGCTTTCATTCACGTTTCCGATTGGTTCCCAACCATCGTTTCTAGTATAGCAGGAGGAACACTTAATGGAACCAAACCACTGGACGGATATGATGTCTGGGAAGCTATAACGTAAATTTCGATTTTAGTACTATTATACTGTAAACAGCAACTTTTACATAGTATTTTTCTAGAACATGAGAGCACATCAGACATCGAATTGCATTCTGAATACGAGAGACGTCCTTCTGATATCAAATTTTATGGCAAATTAAAAAAAATGATATTTTGATAATTAACAGTCCTCGAAGTAAACTTTATAAATATAATGTACTTAAAGTGTTTGCAGCTGCGAGAAAAAGTCTACGATCATTTAAAGATTTTGACCTTTTGTATTGAAGCTACATTATTTTCCCCCAAACCGACCTCAAATTTAAATCGACAAGCAACAATCCAAATTAAGTAACACGAAAAATGATCCACATTACTTTCAAATCAAAACACAAATGTCATTATGTTGTTTATGATTGTTTATACCTATCCAGAAGAGGTAAACCTTCGAAGAGAAACGAGCTGCTTCACAATATAGATCCGTTGTTTCGAGTCCCAAAGAATGGTTCGGATCCGTTTTCTTCATTCAATACATCTATTCACGCAGCATTAAGAATAGGAGATTGGAAGATACTTACAGGTGTTCAAGGTCAGTAACATCAATGGCTGAATATACACACCAGGCACAAAAAGAAACTCGTCAGTTATAGTCATCGTTGCTGTTCAACAACCTGATAATTTTTTATTGTTCTAAATATACATTTTGTTAATTGGACTTTGTTTTCTCATTTGACACCCTGTTCGTAAAAATCGATTGACCAAGATATGCGCCTTCAAACCGTCAAACCCCAAAATCAAAAGTTGTAATTTCAACGATTTTCAATGGGAACACATCGTTGTATTGCACACAAGCACCACGGGACAATCAATAAAGCACACAAACACAAAACGTTTTAAACTGTTTTAAACCGGTTATAGTTTGGGATTTTAAATTTGGTTAAAACTTTTTAATATTAAAGATTAATTGTCGGGTTATAAGATGGTCATAAAAACGTTTTAAAATGCTTTGTATGAAAACACACTGCAACAATATTTTAGAATGTTTTTTAAAGTCTTTATTTGTCAAATATTTTTTGCAAAAATGTTTTGCCAAATAATTATTATGTCAACACCTAGATAATATTATGTTAGAATATTTGCAGTAAGGTATCAAAAATGTTTTTGGTTGTTATGAAAATGTTTTAAATGTACAAAAAATTAGAAGAAACAAATTATTCCATGCTGATTCACCACAGACTGTTTCACCTGATGAGCCTTAGGGCGAAACAGTCTGTAGTGAATCAGCATGGAATAATTTGTTTCTTCTAATTTTATGTATTATTAATTATATATCATTAAACCTGCGTCAAAAAGAGGTTCCCGGCCGTTAAATACACAATATCACTAAGAGTGTTTGAAGATCTACTTTTTGCCTACTTGTGTCACATTACTTTACAAACCACTGTATCTATTTTTCCTCAGGTAAACTCAATGACAAAGGACGAGATACTCACAACAGCTACCCTCCACCAGAATCAAACTATACAGCATTTAAAGCAGTAGAACCTGAAAGTAAACATATTTGGTTATTTAACATCACGGCTGATCCGAATGAATGGAACGATTTAGCAGACGATAATCCAACCGTTGTAGAACAAATGCTGCATCGTCTGCAGGAATACTACCTCAATATGACGCCACCAATTTGGCATAATGATGAGGATCCAAATTGTGATCCCGCTAAGCATGAGGGCGTTTGGGGTCCTTGGGAGTAGAATGATGTGTATATAGTTTTCTTTTGCCACACACATTTTTGTTGTGGACATTGATCATTAGTTTACATTGTAATATTATTAATAAAGGCAAGTCCGTGGAAAATGATAAATAATTAGCAATAATTCATCATTGAATCTGGCATGTGTAGTCAATAAGCAAGAGTTTGTGTGATTAAGGTCCAGAATCAGCTAATATCATGAACTGACCTCAAAGAATAGGAAAAAACATTGATGGCATTGAGGTCACTACAAATCAACTTTATTACATGTTTTGTGACTTAAATAACAAGTTGACAAACTTTGGTGATACATTTTTTTCGTCAAATTTGTTCATAATTTTTCTTCCATGACTGCCATCTTGGATTTGTACAAAGAAATATAGAACAAAAAGGCAATTTCACAAGACCAGATCTCCGAATGCATTTATGAAAACCCGTATTTATAAACGATGTCTTCTTATGAGTATTTGTATAAATCATGTAATCCATTTTCAAGGGTTACTGAAAAGGTGTTTTTTTGAAAATACTGAATTTGAAACTGGAAATTATTAAATTTTGTGCCATTTTTCCTTGGTGTCCATAATCTGTCCTAACTGCCTATTCAAAACACGCATATAAAATTGGCCATAACTTCAGAACCATTTATCCTATTGAGGTCATTTAAAGACTGAAATGATCCATTTAATGAGCTCTTTAATACAAAGTATGATTCTACAATACAGGAGAAACTTCAAATTGTCATGGTCATCCCTACTAGTAGTTTGCATCATCTAGGATGTCTCGTTACATAATAGTTCAGTAAGTAACCGGGTCAAAGGAAATTCCTGTATTCCTTTATAAGAGAACTCACCAAGCAATACTTTTTCTGATTCGTTATTACGAAAAGAATACAATACCTCAGTGTAGTTTGAACAACATTTAACCAAAATACCTGTTGAACCGTATTAACCTTGGCCTATTTGGCGATTTCACTTATATAACGATATCGTCCTAGATTGTGCAAAATTAATTATTCTTAATGTGATTTGTTTTTGCAAGATGAACACTTTGATTTGGTTAAAATTGGAGCACTTTTAGAATTGACCCCCATGGAGTGAAATGTGACCTTTGACCTGTTTGCTTATCACCATAGAGCTTATTGAGCTCTATGCTTAAAACCCAAGAACGTCGCAGGTATACTAAAGTATGCTTTTCTGTTATGACTTGATAGTTTTGGAAAAAAAATGACCCTTGTATGACCTTAATATGGGGAGCAAGGTACGTTTATGCAACCTCACTTTTCTGGAATATCAAGGTATTCAGCTAAGTTATAACTTTTCCTATTCTTTCTAGTGTCAGCAATGTCCTGTATGTTTCTTTCATTAGGCATACACCCCGTAAATCTACTATCTGTTTCAAGTACTGTAACACCTTACCTTTCGATGTATTGTTATAACTCTACTTCCAAAACCAAAAGGGAATTTAATAGAAACAGAGAGATACAGTATTAGATCACAAATAGACAAACAATTGGTAACAACTAAAAAGTAAAATGGATCGTGGCTTACATTTCTAAAGTTCGTTTACTATTTTATATCAATGTGAACAAACCAAAATGTATCAAGTTTGTATGAAAGGTATATTTATGATATAAATTCACAAGTACACCATACTAGTTGTAAATTCTATAAATTCCCTATATATTTGCAATAGGCCTACCTTTAAATTTTCACAGTTACCTCCGATCGTGACTCCCATTCCATGCGAGCAACTTGAGCATTGAGAGCGTCAGCACGAAATTTACGCCTCAGTTTGGTCCGATTACGACGTCCATATTCCGAACATGGAGTGCTATCGAGCATTGGGCGCGTTAGCGCGAAACCTACGGTTGTCTCAGGACAGGGACATTTGGTTAGACGAATGAGGTACCAATATCTGACAACAGACGTGTGTAGGGGGTCACTTCAAATTAATGAAATTGCGTGTCCTATTTTGTCAAGGGGTTATGTGGAAAAGGCGGTTTTTACAAAAAATTCGCATAGAACCCCAATGTTAAATTCAGAAAATATGATAAGAAGATAAGATTACCATAAAAACGAAATAGTACTTTTTAGCGGGGTTCTATGTATTTTTTACATATATTTTTTAGTTTTCATTTTCACTAAATTCAAAAAATATTTGGCGTGAACAATTATCGTCACAAAATTGTTGTAATTAGTAATCAGGGCAATAGGATTTAAGTTTCAAGATCAATACAGCGCTGTTGCATTATGATAGCAGTAGCAGTTAATAGTTGTTATGTTTATATTCAGTTCCTCTTTGTATCATGCCCAATGTGTTCTTTGTCCTTCCCTCCTAGAGGTTTCTGCTTAAATTAACCCCGGTAGTAGCAGTATTTTTGTATTGTTGTTCTCAATACTTTTACATATTAATGAACATGTGATTGGCAGTAAGTACTGAAAAAACAAAGTAGATAGCTCTTTCCAATAATTTTTGACACTATTTTTTACCAGATCAGTCCATTTTCCAAGATGCTTGTTCAGAGATATTTAACAATGGACCAATAGACAAAGCATGTAATGTCATTTGATTTCTATAGTTAATATTGTTAACATGTATAGTATTATTATAGGCCTACATTATATTTCATCAGATTTCTTATGTTAAATCATGGAGGTGTTAAATGCTGTCATTATGATTCATTAAATGACATTTAAGTTTCAATGGCAAAAACATAAATTTCTTCATGTGACTGGACACTACAGCCGTAAACTCGGCAAAATATATTCTGAGTTACAGTGTAAAATGTGCGTGAAGGTCGTATCTCAATTCGGCGCGACAAGTATCTCATCAAACACTGTTTAAATCAATCAATAATCCTATTGCTGAAGAGGATAATAAGCTTCTACCTATTTCTATAGAATCCTTAATTCTTGTCTTTGTTTGGTTTGGCTAAATCCTGTTCAAGTGGTGGATAACAAAGCATTGTATTTTGTCTAGGTATGTTTAACCAACAAGTGACAATGAGAGGACATGCCTCAACCTCCTTGACTTGGGAATGATTTAAAATGACCGCCAATTATGACTGTTTGATATTTATTACCAGGAATGTGGGAAAAGAGACACATGTAGAACCAAACAAGGATACAATTTTGTTGAAGGAACAGAGTTCAACAAACCATAACCCCCGCTTCTGGATATCGTTTGGAGTCAAATGATATACCATTTTAAAGCTTATAATATATATTTCCTAAACTCAAAATAAAACAAAATTAACCAAGCCAACTTTACAGCTGATTTTTGGTGTCCAGTCACGTGTAGATATAGATAGAAATTCCAGTGTTCATCTTAGTGTGTCTGCACACAAGGTCACACTTGTACAATCACTATAGGCATATACAAAAGAATTTGGCCATTTCTTTTGTGCTTTCCAACACACAAGCAGTGTGTGCTACTTCTTGTTACTTCTGGTTGTTACACATTTGGCACGTCTGATCTTTCCTAAACTAGTTGAAATCAATGCTTTATCAATAAGGTCATTTCACAAATCACTTTCACATAGTGGAGTAGGCATTGTTTACCTAAAATGTCGTCTCTAACTAGACGTTCGCCTTTTGTATCTCTTTCCTTGTTGGAAAGGTATAACGTTGTGGAGATAGGAACATGTACGACCATCCGGGACCTACTCTGCCATGTTCGGCTGAGTAACGCTACGTTGAACACGGTCTATGTAAATTATCCTCTGACAGGTATTGTGTTGAGAAATGACCTGACGACTTTCACGTGCTTGGAATTGTACCATTGACATTTATCAAGTTTTGACGTTCGGACAACGATCGGATCTTTCTATATATGCAGATCATATTCGTTAGCCTGATATCTGGCCTTTAAACTTACCAATATTCTTCAGAAACTTGCTCATACTTCTTTACGGTATGAAATAGACGACATTTGTGTGATATTGGCAATGTCAAAGGTTACGATAATCTGGACTATTCTACTTTACGGGGGAGTCCGAAAATGAACTTTGGCAGGGGCTGAAATGCCTTTTTTACTAGCGCAATCTCTGTTTGTAACTAAAGCATTTGGAGTTCCAAGACAATCCAGCGTGTATTTTTTATTCCAACGGGCGGCCGGCCGGTCGGACATGCGTGAGTTATTCTCGTTTTATACAGGTGTTTTACGTTTCATGTTAATTTACTATTCCTAGTCCACTACTCCGTCATTTATCCACCCCACAAGTAAAATGGACATGACGACCCCGGGATGTGGCGAGGTCAGATGCGGTTGCATGATGGTATAATTGAAGACCGAATTTAAAAGACTAGTTTGCGTCTGACGTCAGGGCAAAGGCGCGACGTGATTGGTTACTGCCTGCGCAGTACGGCATTTTTGGTCTGGTTGACAGGACGTCATACGCAAACTAGTCTTTTCAATTCGGTCTTCAATTATAGGGAAGATTTCGCATCAGGTCAAGAGGTCAAATGATGCCAATGATGTAAATAACGGAAGAACCGAACAATTTTCTCCAAGTAAATGCAAGCGTTTTCACGGCAAATCAACAGGGATCGTCGAATTGAAGGTAACACAAATGGGTACAATATGATGGTCAATATTGAGGTTCATTTAAATAGGTAGGGAAAGTGTGCATAAATATGAAAAATATGTTTTTTCAAATGGAATTTTACAGCTCTTGCGGTGACCCACGAACACAATGAAAAGGTCAATTTTCATCATTTATTTGTTCTGTTGTGTTCAACCATCTCCAGTGGCGTACCGTGGCCGCCACAACCCCGGGGGGCTGAAAAGAAACAATTTTGCCGCCCCTTCCTTAACAGCCCGAAAAGGTTGACCCAATTTTTTCACGGTCGTTTGAAAAGCAAAAAAAAAAAAAAAAACCGGTTTTAGGCGCTAGCAAAAATTTTTATGCTTTTTCAATTTTTTGCGCCCTTTTTTATTTGTTAATTCGTTTTGCCGCCTCCTTCGTTTTTGCCGCACCTGTTTTTGACGCCCCGTCTTCTTCCGCCGCCCCTTCGTTTTTGCCGCCCCCTACTTTGACGCCGGGGGGCTGGCGCCCCCAAAGCCCCCCCCAAAAAAAATACGCGCATGATCTCCAACAATTTTTTTCAATGTAAGTGCCTCTGGCCCTAGTGGAAGTAAAAACGGATACTATGGCCAGAGTTCTAGGGCTATCTCTAACTGTACTCGTAGTATGCGGATTACTATACATGTTGCCACGGGGGTGACACTAAATTCACGGTTATTCTATTACGCACGCAAACCTATGACAAATCCCGCTGGTTTGCTTGGTAGAAAATGAGTCCATTTATCGATCGGTTATGGATATTAGCATGTTCGACCCCTTGATTATATTAATTACGGTTGACAAATAAAGCCGCCATTCAGTTTGCGAACTTTGTCTGTTCAATGCGAGTACCAAGCTTGAAAGTGCGCCCCCTCTGAGAGCTGAGACCACTGACCTCCACTGACCTCGTTTGTTTTGTTTCCTCGTGTGATGATAAATATCATTCAATCTATAGTTATCGGACGTACACGTTGTATTACCGCCCTAAGCAGTTTGTTTTTAAAACAAGTAAATAATCATTACTCGCCGTTCTATTTGATCTTGTGCATTTCCCAAATCACGTAATAAATTGAAACGCCCTCAATTGAGCTGAGGCCACTGATTATGTAATCACCCGAGTGTTTTGAATTTTGATTTATACACTACAGCGTGTGAGCCGGTTAGTAATATTAATGAAGTGACACACTGATGCACGGCGTTTATAGCACTTGTACATGTCACTTGCTGAATACGTATAGGCCTACTCATAGTATTTAAAATCTATGGCCTACTAGAAGAGTTTAGGTCTATCAAAAGAATGATTGAATGATTTTGGAGATTATCCCCGGAGATTATCAAGGGCTGTGTAATAATTCTGAGCCGGGGGGAGGTTTTTTTTTGCACATAGGCCTAGGCCCTATTCATGGTAGGCCTACGCCTATTAAATAAAATGCTCTAAAAAGGCTTATGATAACAGTACGTTACCGGGGGTAAAATGTCCGAATGGCCCGCCAAATATCGTTCCCCCCTCTCAGCCTGCCAAAAATCGCTTGCACCCCCTCTCGGTCCGCCAAAATTCTTAGCCCCCCCCTCCCTCTTGCACATGCCAATGATTTGCGGGTATCATGCGGTATGGCTTATTATGTTGCGAGCGCGGCGAGCAGGAAAATTTGCATATTAAAGCGTTTCCGTACTGTTTTTCGAAGCCTTTTTAGAGCGTTTTATTTAAAACGCACCCCATGGATGTGTGCCAAAATCGCTTTCCCCCCCCTCTCGGCTGGCCAAAATTGCTTGTCCCCCTTGCGGCTCGCCAAAAATTCTTGTCCCCCCCCAATTTTACCCTCCCCAGGGATCATAAATATTGCACAGCCCTAATGATTTCAAAAGAGAAATAGGCCTATATACAGCAATTTTATGAAAACAAAACAAATACGGTATACAGATAGATAGCCGTAAACGAAATGGGACATCTATTGCATTGATTTTTCTTGCACAACTTTTATTTATTCATCTAATAATTAATTAGTTAATGAATGAATGAATGTATGAATTAATTACTTAATAAATTAATAAATTAATTAATAAATTAATTAATTAATTTAATTAATTAATTAATTAATTTATTTATTAATTAATTAATTAATTAATTAATTTATTTATTTATTCATTTATTTTTTTATTTATTTGCTTGTTTATTTATTTATTTAATTTAGGCCTATTGAAGTAACTCAGCTCTTAAACATTTCACGTAGTCACTTGCAACGGCTCAACGAATTAATTGATACATCAATTCTTCAAGTTATCAATCAATCAATCAAACAATAACAATATTAATAATTATATAATAGTCAATTTCGACCAATAGACTTATCAAACCATCAAACAATGAACTGATCGACCAATCAAGTTGTCGATCAATTTTAATTTTATGACTTGTTATGACGTGAGACTAAATGACTGACAGATTGACTGATTGATATGTTGATGTATGGGTTGATTGATTGATGAATTGATTGATTGATTGATTGATTGATTGATGATTGATTGTTGGAATAAAGTGTGAAGGTATAACAGGTAAATGAATGAATGCAAGAGTAATTGAGAGGAGGGAGTTGATTTGTTGATTGATTTACTGACCATATATTATTTCACACAATATTATTTTGTAAGATGGATGATTACTGAATCTGTCATTATGGTAAAATAGACAGTGGTGACGGTAGATTTCTTGGCATTGGTGGATGAATTAATTTTTCTGAAATAAATGCGAGCAATAAATTGCCATTTTGAAATTAAAGTGAGACAGGTGTCAAGAGAAATCAAAAAATCATCATTATATCAATGTGTTTTTCATTATTAGACACATTAACATAATGCACTTTTGATAATACATTAAACAAACTTTCAAAAGTTATGCAAATCGGATAAAAAAAATTTAAAAACAACGTTTTTTTAAATTTTCAAACGCGTTTTTTACTCATTTTATTTTTTCACCATATTTCGACCTGAAATAAAATGTAGCTCCAAAAGTATACCCACCATAAAAGGCCTTAAACTTTGCATATATTGTCTTTAGACTATTTTCTACTGCATGCACCTACAATCAAATTAATCTTTCTGGGACAATTATAAAAATATTTGGTCAAATTTACAAAATTTTAATAATTTAAATAATATTGTTCATGATATAATTAATTGGGTTGTTTTGTCATCAGAATGAGATTAATTTTAAGTGAGTGAGTGATGAAGTGAGTATAAATGTTAGTGATTAAATAATAAATAAATAAATTAATTAATTAATTAAGTAAGTAAGTAAGTAAGTAAGTAAGTAAGTAAGTAAGTAAGTAAGTAAGTAAGTAAGTAAGTAAGTAAGTAAGTAAAGTAAGTAAGTAAGTAAGTAAGTAAGTAAGTAAGTAAGTAATTAATTAATAATAAATAAATAATAAATTATAGTACACACAAGTTATTGTAATATATTTTTTTTTCAATTTTGGCATAACATTCTGTTTCAAAATATTTATTTAAATTTATTTGTTTATTTTCTAACTTAAATATTTTCTTTAGAGCAAAGACAAATATTTTCCTTTTCTCTAGTAGAGCTGTCTCCAATTTGAGCCCAAAATAAAACTCTGCTTCTTTTATTATTGATTTAATTTCACGATTTATTCCATTGAGCAATATCAAGGATTAAAATCACACGTCTCACAGCAGATAGTTACTTGGCGTAGTGGTCGTACGCTGTGCCTTTCAACCGAGAGGTACCGAGATCGCCTCCGCCTACTATTTTGTTCAAGACTGGAAAGAATTAAGCTTATTTGACTTTACAACACTAAATTATTCATGGCTTACCCTACCTGGTGGTGTAAAGTCAAGGGGGTGACACTAAATTCACGGTTGTTCTATTAGCAACGCAAAATCTATGAAAAATTCAGCTGGTTTACTAGCTAGAAAGTGAGGCCAGTTATCGATCCGTTATAGCTCGTTATGAACAATTCATGTTCGACCCCCTTGGATCATGTTAATTGAGTTTGGCAAATAACAACGTTGTTAGTTTTGCGAACTTTGCCTGTTCAATGAGAGTATAGCGCGCCCCAATACATCTGGGCACAAAACAGGCGAAAACGATCCAGTTTAATGAAATGGCGGACGGGTATTCCCATCAGGCACCAGTGAAATGTTTTTTCAAAGAAAGTCTACTAATTTGATATGAAATGACATTTTGCAATAGCAAAGTCAAAATTAGGACTTGCTGTCAATAATATGAAAGAAATATGTGACAGCGGCAAGGTGGGAAATACAAGTAGTATTTAAGTTATAATAACCTTTGATACCCGACCTGACCTTCCATCATGGCGCCTTATTCGTCTTTATGTATTTCTATTATGCTCTCAAGTAAAATAAAATACCACTCTGCTCTGAGCAGACAATGTTACTTGGCTCCCAGCATGAATTATTGATTTTATACGGAAGTAAAGAAATGCACAGTGTATATGCATGATGTGCAAGCATACTCCAAATATTTACGGTAAATCTGAATAGTGGTCACATGTTAACATATCATGTGCTCGGGAAATCACGTGGCAACATTTTAAGACTGGGGGTCTGGATCAATTCAGCAATGTGCGGACAAAGCCAAAAATAAAGGTTCATGGAATTTGCCTAAATCTTGTGATAGGAAAGGTATTTGGGTCTAATGATTTTGTAACTTGATCAAAAATTCGAAAATCCCTTGTTGCCATGGTAACGGTTCTTTGAAGATTGCCACAGGGAAAGTACATTTTTTCAATTTTACAGTTCGAAAAAGACACATTTTTCTAGCTAGCACTAATGAAATTGCAAAAAGTATGGAACAATTTAAATTGCTGCTGATAAATACAGCGTGTCCCAAAAGTAACTTAAAATTGTGAATTGGCCATATCTCAAATATTTCCTACTTCATACCAAAATGGAGAACATATTCATATAGATAGATATTTTAGAATTATTCTGATACCAAAAACAGTATTATTGATGACCCTTTGACCTTACTGTGCGACTATACATATGTGTGTATCAAACCCACAAAAGCAAGCTGGGGTGTTCTTTGTTCAAGAACATGAACGATGTGCTTCCCTGAACAATAGAGTTGGTTCACTCACTGCGCACGCTACATTTAGGTATGAACATTCATGGATTACATGGCTTAGCGTAAGCGTGACTGCTGTTTTAGATTGTAATTAGGATATATTGACAATATTAAACTTTACTTTAAAACAGTTGAAGTGAAGATGAATTTCCTATAGATCAACGGATTCAGGTCGTATGGTTCTTTGCCGAGACAAAGTCGGACAAACTCACTGAAGCAATGTTTAAGGAACAGTTTAATGTAAATTATGCACTACCCAGCCGAAATACAATCCAGCAACTAGTGCTGAAATTCCTATTAACTGGATCTGTTCATGATCTACTTCGGGCAGGGCGTGGAAGAAC
This sequence comes from Amphiura filiformis, assembly GCF_039555335.1. Taxonomy (NCBI): domain Eukaryota; kingdom Metazoa; phylum Echinodermata; class Ophiuroidea; order Amphilepidida; family Amphiuridae; genus Amphiura; species Amphiura filiformis. The sequence continues at coordinate 30,923,834 of NC_092642.1, forward strand.
AGGAAGATCGGCTACAAACATTGATGTCATACGAAGAGTGGTGGCGAAAAGCCCAAGGCGATCAGTACGTCGACTTTCAATGGAGAACAACGTACCGCGTACAACTGTTCATCGAATCCTCAGAAAAGATCTTAAGTAGTTTCCATATAAAACCCAGATAAAACAGAAAATGAAGATTACGCATTGAAAACAAACAAACAAAAAATCAAACAAACACAGCCAAATTAAACAAAACAGATTTTAAAATGATAACACGTTATATCGTGTTCACGTCTCAAATGACGAGACTTATTTTGCGTTTACAAAAGTGGGTTTTACGGTACGGTAGATATCCATTAATTGTATGCCAAAGGGTCATTACCACATAGGCATGTTTGGTATCATAACATTTCTAAAAGAATTATCTACATACTGTGCAATTTTTGTAACAACACTATTAACCCAACGCAAGTTATGGCAAATTCACAATGTTAAGGGACTTTTGGGACACCCGGTACCTATGTATTAGACGTTACAAAAATAGTATTGCCAGTTTTCTCACCCACCTAGAATATTGTGTAATATGCAATGCAAAATCCCTCTTTTTGCAATTTTTTCATTAGTAAAAGTGGTATAACTTTGAAATTCAATAACTCTCAAGAAGAAGTTTGCTGATTAAAGTCAGGGGTTGGATGAGAATGACTATGAATGGGGATGATCAACCAACCAATAAAAAAATTGGGGTCTTTACCCCATAACGAAGTTTTACTTTGAAGAAAGTTCGCTGTTTTCGATAAAAATTAGCTAATTACATAGCACTTTCACAGTATAAAAAATCCTTTATTGGCTTGTGATTTGCAAATAACATACCCAGAATAATTCATTGACCAATCATAACCATCGGTTATCATTTATTTAAGTAATTTGCACTTAGTAAACTGCCAGTGACCCCTCCCCCAGCCATATGATTTAATGCATGAAAAATGTGCAAAGTTGGGCGCAAAATGGTTACCATGGGCATTGATTTCTTGGTGGTGGTTATCTGTCTTTTACAATCTCTACTCTTCCTAAACAATGGATAAATCGATTATAACTATTGAAACCAAATAAAACACATTATATTTCAGTTGGTCACTACTCTGGAGTAGGCTTGGGGTTTTCCATGTATAATAATCATTTCTACTTCTTATTTAGGCCTATATTCACTAATGGACTCATTGATTGACTTTATCTGAAATACCTCACCAACAATCTAAATATGGTTTAAACATAAAGAGAATGTGATAATTTCGTGGATTTATAATATGTCACCCTGCATTAATTTGGGCATCTTGTCCAGATTTTGTCCACAGTTTTTGTTCCTCCTTGTATTCTTGCATTGCTTATATTTTGTATTTTGCATTCCTGAATATGAATTTTGGTACTATTACAACAAAAATGTCATATAATGAGAGAAAATATACCATTTTGAAGCATCAAACCCTAAAAAAGTACTTTTTTGGCTATATTACTTGGTCAATTTCAGCGATTTTAAAGCAGTCTTTTCAGATGGCATGCAAACAAATAGTTACTCGTCGTATTTCCATGTATCGCCCAGGCCTATTAGTGGTATATAACCTTTAGGGCCAATTCATGACCTAATCATATCTCTGATTCAAAAAGAATGCATTGCTGTCCGCTTGTATTTCCTCTTATCTTGGCTAGAAGGCTTTTTAATTTTGATGTTTGTAATTTTGTCATATTTTCCTGACTGAATGTGAGCTACTAGTGTCAATGCTTCAATGCTTTATGTATGTCGATGTACATGTTTCCTTGGGTAACTGAATAGCTAGTAGATTCATCTACTGAAGATAAAGCTTCACATACTTCCTATTGCTGATTGGTGTTCTCGTAGAATTGGTGAACACTGTTGATTGTACTGGGTTAGTACTAGTAGCTGCCTGATGTTAAAAGCAGCACATGTTGTCATGATGTTGATGATTTTCAAATGTCTCTTGGTTAACATTTTCTGATGTTGAATTCCCTGAAGATCCATCTGCTGGAGATGAAACTTTACATGCTTCCTAATGTTGAAGGCTAGGCTTAAACCTTCCAAACGGCGTGCCAAAAAGAATTGCTTGCCCCTTCCAGCCTGCCAACAAATCTTTGCCCCCCCCCCCCCCCCCCCCCCCGCACATGACATATGTTTGAGTTCCCAATTTGCAAACCTTATAAAAATAAAAGCGACCTGTCTTCCAAGCGCTGCCCTCTATCTGTATTTGAATAGCACTGCAACCGGTCTAATCTGCTTAACATGCTTAAAAGGCTTGTATGTATAATATAGCTTGTTTGTAACATTAAAAAAATATAGCTTGTTTGTAACATTTAAAACTGAGACTAAAATTTAAGAAGTCACTTAATCTTTTCATCAATAGAAATATATTCAATAATTATTTCATTACGGTTATTTAAACACAATCCTTTAAGCGAAATTTGTCTTTTTTTGCCATAAATTCCCCTTAAAAAATACACATTTTTTCAAAACCTTGGTACTTTTAAAAAGTCAGAACTTCTTTAGAAGTTGAGACCCCAATTTTTTAAACTATATATCTGTCAGCAAGGGTTCACTCTAGCTATGCCACCATACAATTACAAAATATCAACTTCTTCTTTACAGTTACACCCCTTCAATGTTGGGGTAAAATGACATTTACAATTTTTGCCCAAAAATGTGTTTTTTCTACTTAAAATTAAAGGATCTTTTAAAAGAGTGACAAGCTCTTTCTTCATTTGCAAGGACTACCAAAGCATGCCCTTATCTGAATAAAAAATAAAAAATAATATCACATCTTATATATTTGTGGCATTCGACCAAACTTTGCCCTTTTTCAAATATGAAAATTGTAAATTTTGGTCATTTTCGACTAAAATTTGTTTTGTCCGTTACCATGCCAACAGGCCAAATGCAACTTTTAAATGTCATTTTTAAAATGTCCCCCTAAACCCTTTCCATGCTAAAAGAATCAAGGATTTCTATTTTTTTGAGTTTGTCCACATATTTAAAATTTTGCTTGACGGTAACAGACCCCTAGTCTTAAGATTTCAGGCTTGTTTACTAGTTAATTGCCATTTGTACTCTTTATTATTTATCTTGGTTAATTAACATATATTTTAAATGCTGATAAATTGTGGTTGGCTACCCATGATATCTGTTAAATTCAATGTTTTATGAATATAATTCTACCACGCAGAGGGGGTCACGCAGCAGAATTTCACATCACCTGACTTAGCTACATTTCGAAGCTCTGCTCTTCAAATTCATGTAAATTTCAAAGTTTATACATTTAATATATTTAATATGATACTAATTTTTTGTTATAACCAACTGGTACACGAAATATACTAGCTTATTACCTATACAGAAAGGTGATTATCAGCCTTCACTCAGCAAATTGACATGCCCGGCATATGCAGCCATTCTCCGTCTGGATAACATGACTGTCGCCCTCAATACGTCTGGGCGCAAATTTAAATAACAATACGCTATTTACATATCAATGCGGCCTCATGCTAATTAAAGCTGCCCCATCCAGGAGTTCATCTATGGTAAAGTGCTACTGGTAAACATGAATATGAATTTATAACACAATTGCTAATTTAAATAAGAATGCGGCCTCATGCTAATTAGGGAGTGCCTCTTCCTATCAATTATTCCATGATGTTGCCTTGGACTGACGGATCAAAATCCGATCGTTCTTTTGAAGCTAATCACACAAATGAAAACACACAAGCAGGAAAACCAGAAATTATATTTATTCTTGTTGATGATTTAGGCTACAATCCCTCATTTCAAATATATAGTTTTGGTTTCTCTTTTGTTCAGAAACCAAAAATCAAGGGATTAAAAAGTATAGCTGATCTGATCTGCAATCATAACACTATTATGCTGGGAGGACACAGTATAGGGGATATAACCAGAAGTATACAATAGCCTATTGTGCTAACATAATTATTATCATGATTGATATCGGAAATCTATCCCACGGACGACAGTTGATGCTCTCTGTCGAAGGTAGGTGGCATATTACACTCACGAGTTCTAGGCCTAGAAATCATATACATGCGCGTATACTGAAGGATGGGGTGGGGTGGGGGAATTTGTTTGTTTGTATGAAACATACCCCCCCCCCCCCACACACACACACCAATCTTATCCCCTCTATCTTCTACTTTTTGCAGTAAAAATTGCTTCAGTAAAAGTCATTAGGTTATTAGAGGTCATATAATGGCCTTCCATCGATTCTGGTACATGGGATTAAGGACATGAATCGATTTTGTTTATAGCACCTATACAATTACAGTAGTGGCCCTTTTGTAATGTCGAATGCAAATATTTCGATGGTCTATATATTTTCACAGTGAAATCAGCTTAGGCTATTTCGTAGTCTCAAGCCAATGCTTTCAAACTAAATCAATGCTTTCAAATGTAGACTGTTTTGTTCGACTTCTCTGCTCGTGAATATTGCACTGCGAAATTTAAACATTTCTTTTGTATACTTAGATCAGGTAACTCGAAAATCCTGTAATTTTATTCGTCACACCACTTATAAGAAACTGAAACCAAAACCGAAACTACCTGTCACAAATGTTTAGTTTTAAACAAAAGGTAGAAACAAAGAGATCGATATCTTGTGATTCAAGTGGTTAGGCAGGACAATAGGAAACCACGTGACCAAAACCAAAACCAAAACTAAAACTATATATTTGAAATGAGGCAATGATGTAGGTTATAACGGTCAACACCATGGGTCAGCTATGAAGACGCCGAGTATCGATAAGCTTGCCGCTGAAGGTGTTATACTCAGTAATTGTTATGTACAAGCAACCTGTACTCCGACTAGAAGTCAACTTTTAACAGGACGATATCAGGTAGGTCATGGATACAAGAAGCGATAAAGCTATTTAATGTTGCCAACTTTATCAAACTTGTTTTCTGTCATTTCTCTTTTTTGTCAATAATTGTCGCTGCATTTTGATTTCTACTAGTTATTAATGGTAATTTAGTGCAGTATTTGATGCTGTTAGTCCAACGTCACTGATGTAACAATGAAACATTTCAAGCAATCAACATAAACAAGGAATGAAGTGATGACAAGGAATGAAAGCAAGAAACGCGTTTTATAACGTCCATTCACCATTACTTTATATATTAATTATTTTAAAACAAAGCCGTTTTACACTATTTAAGTAACATTTCAATACGTTTCTGTCCATTCTTTATCACCCGATCACTACAGCAGCTTAGTGGTATATAATATATATTATGTATAATGGTGAAAAAGCCGCTGGAAATAAATTAAAGCTTAAAGGATGTCTCCGGCAATCACAACATTATGCCTTATATTAGGGATGACCAATGAACCATCAACTTGATTAGAACACTCCCATAGACATGCAGGGAGCTCAACTGTGCACTGCTTGCACAGACATTTCTAAATTGAGCTCATTCTTTTATTTTTCATAATTTTTCTGTAAAAATTGGAGATGTTAATGCCAATTATGTTTTGTAACTATCCTGTAAATTACAGCATCATAACTTATTTGGTTTTTCTGTAAGTGTGAGTCAAAATTGGTCAATCGCCACAGTGCGCTTAATTGCCAGTGGCCCAGTGCAGCACTGCTCAGAATGGCACAAAATATTCAGATGAAAAAGATCAGGTGAACACCTTAACCTACTGAGCTGTAATTTGGCAGAGTTGTTGTTATTACCTCTATCATACCCTCTGTAAAAAGGAAAAAAAACGGACAAGTAGATCTTGAGTTAAAAATTAAATCACCAGCTTCCCTTTGGAATTTCCAAACACCTTTCGAATCATGTTAAATAGACACCTTTCTGAACATAAATGTGAAGTTTCATGCTCATTTGTTGTATTATTCACCTGATCTCAACCCTAAACATTTTCTTATATTTATACCATCTGCACTGACTTGCTGCTATACACGCACAGGAGCTGTACTTTTAAAATACGCGCCTAATCAATAATGAGTCTTTCACTCCATTGTTAAAGTACTGTGCTCTCTGTAGCATATGGTGTGACCAGGCCCTGGATGTGATGGTTTTGTAGCACATGACAGTATTCATTCAAGCCTATCAAGGTCTGTTATTAGCCACTTGCTGAATGGCTGGGCATTATCAGCTATCAAAGAGATACCATATGCTGCTGCCAATCACAATAGAGGTTAAACATTTTGTTAAAACCCCAGAAGTGATATCATGATAAAGCTGTGCATGTTGGTACTTGATTGTTTGGATTCCTATGTTGAAAATCCCTTGTAGTACATTAGTATTTTTCTTATGTGTAGTGTATATTGTTGTGGAAAAAAAGTTCACACTGGACTTTTGATTTTGTGCCACTTTGGCCATTATGGATGATTTTTGGCAAATGTTTTCTAAAAGCATGATTTCAGTGCCTCGGTTTGAAGAAATACTTAATGCTATTGACTAGTAAAGTGCCATTTCATAAGAAACCCCTTTGATACTTTCACAATATGCTTGTTTCATGTTTGCATATATATTAAAATAAAGAAATATAAAAAGGTAAATATATGCTTATACCAATTTTGCTCACATTGCTATATTTAGACTTTGTCAATTTATTTCGTTCCAATGACCGGTCAGAATGGGAAACTTTGAAAATTCATAATTCGAAAAGTTTTTGACCGATTTTGACCATTTAACCACCAAAATACTTCTGTTGATGAGTTCTTTCCAGAAAATAATCTTTTGTAGCAAAAGGGGCAACATGAAATTATGATGGTCATCCCTACTTATATGTTAGAAAAATAATTATCAAACACGAATCACATAGTTTTATTTAATACAAACTTATATTGACCATAAAAACGAATAAAAACAGCCGGCTCTCAACACGCGATATTCAAAATTCCCGCGCCGAAATTAGCTAGTGCAATGACGTCCTTGTTACTTGTGCTCAATTGTTGTCAGCCTTTATTGTATTACTGGGACGTCATTCCACTGGATAATTTCAGCGCCCGGGAATTTTTAATATCGCGTGTTGGGAGACGACTGTATTAATTCATTTTAAGGTCAATATAAGTTTGTTTCAAATAAAACCATGTGATTCGTGGTTTATAATTAATTTTCTATCATACGGTATAAGGCATAATGTTGTGACACCCTTTAAGAAATAGGATGGACTATCTCGTACTTATTATCTTGTGTATCCCTGTTACTGGTAAACATGTTATAATTTGATATCTTTCAATAGGTTCACACCGGAATGCAGCATGGAACTATTCACCCTTGTATGCCAGAGTGCCTTCCCTTAGACGAGGTTACATTGGCGGAGAAAATGCAAGAGACGGGATATTCCACTCACATGATCGGTAAATGGCATCTCGGACATTACAAAAAAGAGTGTCTACCAACTAAAAGAGGATTCGACACATACTTAGGTAATCGATTGAACAAATTACTTAAAAGGTCCGCTACAGACTTTTTATTCGACGTAGAGTATTCGATGCAACATGTCTTCGTTATTAAATCTACACTGCTCTTAGTATAGTTATAATTACATAAAGTCGCTCTGATTTAAAACCGAAGGAGTATTGAGTAAATCATTTTCATACACCTCATTCACTCTGAACGCTGGTCAACCGATTCTTTTGTTATGTATAGTCGCGCTAAAAGTCGATCGATACATGTTAAAATCAGAACAATTCAGTGATACACCTTTTCTTCAGTAATGTCATTTAAAACATAGTGCTTGGATATACAATTTCTATAAAAAATCCTGGTGTTAAAATTAGGCAGGGAATTGTGTCTTTTTGTGTAAGATTTTTGATTTTTATAGGCCTTAACTTCGCCCGCGAGTTTTTTTCGCAATATTGTCTGATAGTGTCAGACAGGAATACAACTGGCATCAATGTATTTTTTGAGACATTTTTCAAGGTAATTCTTACATCGTACTCATCAACATAATATCGTTACATTGTTTTTCACATCACATTTTTATAGGTTACTACCTTGGAAATGAAGACTACTACACTCACTACCGAGGACATAGTTTTGGAAATTATTCTTTCAAAGGGTATGCCTTCCATGATGACACCAGCAGTAGCTTTCGGCCAGCATACGAATATGCTGGGCAGTACGCAACCTTTGTTTTTACTCAAGAAGTGCAGAAAATCGTGAAAAATTATAAATCATCAAAGGTACAAGTTGATTGTTTCTCATTCAATTGTTCCCTGCCTACGACATTATAAAAATCAGGGGAAATCTATCAATCCAGTTGTTACATTGATGATGCACACTAAATTTATTTACCACTTTTTTCTTATATTGCAGCCATTGTTTATATATCTACCTTTCCATGATGTGCATGATCCACTACAAGTTCCAAAGCAATATTCCGAACCATTCAAGAAACTTATACCAGACGAAGATCGAGTAACACTGGCTGGAATGATAAGCTGTCTTGACGAAGCTGTACAAAATATCACCACTACATTGAAGGAAACTGGACTTTATAATAACACTATTATAATATTTTCCACAGGTAAATATTTATTTCAAAATTCACCGTTGCAGGCTCTCACGGTCGCATGAAGTGGCTCAAACGGGCTTGGATAACGTCGCCTTCTGTAATGTTAATGATAATCGGAGACTGAATTAAAACCCCTAGTTTGCGTCTCACTATCAACTCCCGGCACAGCCTATGATTGGTTGGTAGCGCGTAAAAGGAAGGTGGATCCATCTGCTACATTCAAATAGCAACAAAATGCGGAAATGACAAAAAGCAACTACGGCATCATTGACTTGGTGCCATCGTGAATGAAAGTTTTCAATTACTAAGCCCTAACTTTTGAGACGGTTTATATATTTGACGGTGCAAAATAGGGCACGCTGTACCGATTCGGAAATGACAATCGTCACGACAAATAGTAAACAAACGTTTCTGAATTTGATCGCCAGGTGACGTCAGACGTAAGCTAGTAGTTTTCATTAAGTCTCCGATTATACAGGGTGTCCCAAAAAAAAGAGGCCCCACATTGCGCACTCTTTTTCGTCTATTTCTGAAAAGTTGATCAAATATATTTTGGTATGTAAAGAAACCTTCAATTGTTAGCTTTAATAAACCAAAATAATTATTTCAATCGGCTCACAACTTTTGAAGATATGCTCTTTTAAAGACAAGTACCCGTTTTTCACTATGTCCACGGATAGCAAACAGAGTGGTTGGAATGGGTCATGCTGTGGAGTGGCCTGCAAGATCACCAGACTTAACACCACTTGATTTCTTCATTTGTGGCAAAATCCAAGATCTTTGCAAACGTATTACTGCTATATTCGCAACGCAATTGATGCAATGAGGACTAGGGCTGAAACCTGTATTCGTCAAGGAGGCAACCAGGTAGAGGGCAGAGCAGCACAGTAAACTCACTTCAAAAGAACCAAAGACAAACTAAACAGCCCTTCTCAGGGCTACCTTTTATTCCAAAAAGAGAAATGACTTATGTTGTCAATAAAAAGAAAGCAAGAAACAATAAAGTAAGAAAGTAAGAAACATAATAAAACAAAAAGGCATACAATAACCGAGAAAAACATAAGTACAGGGTGTCCCAGAATGATCTGTACCGGGAAAGATGGAATTTTTTAGGTATGAAGGACATGTTGAATGATCAAATTGTTTTGCATTATAAGTTCTACATATATTTAGCTTTCTAAGATTTTTTAGATTTTAAAAATTGGACGTTTCCAGTAGAAGTTATAGAAGATTGCGTAAAAATGGTGAATTCTAAGTTTTGACAACGCAACCTATTTTGAAAATCTGTAACATTAGGCCTACTAACCGTTCAGCATAAAGTTATTTGGAAAAAGTTATGCAGGTATTTTAGTTGTGCCCTGTTCATATTTCCACTAAATAGCCGATAACTATCTATTATTTATGACGTTTCAAAGCAATCATTATATGGAATTAAGGAATTGTGGCCTAATCCCATTCTCTCTTTGGCGGTAGTTTTAAATATAGTTAGTGTGGTGTGAGGTCCATGTCATTTGAAATGCTTGCAGAGATCGAACTGATTGTGGTACAGAAAAGACGGTCCCTCAATTTACTGTACAGCAGCGTGGATTTCTTTCAAAAACTTACTGGCAAACCGGCAGCTATGTTGAGACGCAAAGAAGATTCATTAGACGATAGTGTATAACGTAAAGAAGTTTGACGAGCACGGAACTGTCAGGAATCGGCAGAGTGAAGCTTCAGGTGCTCGTAAGACTGTAAGAACTAGAGCGAACATTGCAGCTGTCCAGCAAGCTTTATGGCGCAACCCCAACAGTAGTTGTCATCGAAATGCTGTGCCAAACATCTCACGTTCTTCATTTAATCGTATCGTGCCATTTTCCAAAGGTATGCGAGTCATTTTTCATCGATTTTACATTATTGCATGCCACGCCAAAACAAATAAAGGTAGCGTGCTGAAATTAACAGAATAAGTAGGAGACATGTCCAACATTATAATGCTGGTATCAAAAATAGATACACTGTCCGTCTTCTATTTTTAGTTATTTTTGCAAACACGGTACAAATCATTCTGGGACACCCTGTAATTGCAAGTATACAAAAGAAGTCCCATCCCACATCAACTTCGCCCAAATTAATGATACTTAACCAAATCCATAACCCATAAGCCCACCGGTAAAGCCCATTCCCTAAAATAAAGTTGTTATTTTATAAAGTTATCATCAAGGAATGTTTTATATAAATGCATGGCATATGCACTTTTCAATCTTTGAAGTAGCCAAACCTCCTCCGTGGACAGAGTGAAAAACTGACACATTTCTTTAAAAGGGCATATCTTCCAAAGTTATGAGCCGATTGAAATAATTGTTTCGGTTTATTAAAGCTAACGGGTAAAGGCTTATTTACATACCAACATATACTTGATCAACTTTTCTAAAATAGGAGAAAATGAGGGCGCAATGAGGGGCCTCTTTTTTTTGGGACACCCTGTAGTATAAAGGGGGGTTTATCATTATCTCTGGGGTTCGTTAGTTTGAACATGGTTCTCGCGATATCCATTCTAACTTAACGCGATATATAAAGATATTAGTCTTTTGTGCATCATTTTGTAGACAATGGTGGTCATGTGGCTGTCGCCGCTAGCAATTCTCGCGATTCCAAATACAGCGCGCCACCAACGACGGCAGTGAAAATTGGCATTTCCGTGTCTGGGGTCGACATCCTTTTCATCAACCACAGCTGACCATGTTTGTGATTATTACTCTAAAAACACAATGTTTTGTAGTACTTTTTGAATTTTTTTGAGATTTTCTGTGTTGAAGTGAAATATTGCAGTTTGATATTCACAGATGTCCTTTTTTAAAACCCGCAAACTTGATGTTGATACTACTATAGTTTTGTTTTTAAACTTTACGATGCTTTTCAGCCCGATTCGCGCGAGCCTAGTCAATGCGAAGTAGGCCTAGGCCTGTCCTTTTTTTAATGGAAAACGCATAGGTTTTATTTTTGGTTATTAGAATAAATTGTTTTCAATCAATCAATCAATCAAATTTATTTCCATCAAAAATTAAAACATACAAATAACAAACATGATAAAACGATGGAGGAGACACAACTAGAAGCAAAAGCCTGTAAAATGTTGTGCCCCCTGAAACACTTAAAGAGCCTAAATATATAAACACAGATACACAAAATGAAAAAATACAATATACCAAGCCTGAAAGGAAAAAGATAATACACTTGATTTCTCACCTCACACTCCACGACAAAAATGTCATAGGCATGTAATAAAAAGGTATGCACATAAAAATAAATTTATATGTGTAAAACATTTATTTATATAAAATTCAGTAGTATTAACCAAATGTTACCATTTCAATGAATTTTACTTGTAAATATCAAAAAACAGATTTCAAGTTTGATTTAAAATGGCCTAAGGTTGCTGACTTTTTAACATTTTTTGGCAATGCATTCCATACTTTTGGTCCAACCGTTAAGATACTGTTGATTTTGTGGATAGGTATTTTATAATCATTCCTATTCCTTGTATTATAGTTATGATTTTCTTTGTGAGTCTGGAAGAAATTTTCAAAAGATCTAGGTAACATTTTGTTATTATACTTAAACATAAATATAGCAACTTCCTTATTGAACATATCAAAAATATTTAATACCTTAAACATTTTGAAAATTGGTTCAGTGTGACTAAGATAATCACTATTGGAGATTACTCTCATGGCACGTTTTTGGAGGCGGTACATTTTATTCATGTGTTCTTTATTTGCATTTCCCCACAGTAATAAACCGTAATTGAGATAAGGTAATATTAGAGTACAATATAATTTATACATGGCGTCTCTTGGCAGGAATAATTTAACTTTGTTTAGTACACCAATATTTCTGGTACAAATTTTACCAATATTTTGAACATGTTTTTTCCAAGTCAAATGTTCATCTATAGTAATTCCTAGAAATTTTGCTTCACTAACTCTACTTAATTTACACCCATCCAAGATGATATCAAATTCTTTGTTATTTATTACACTACTAGTCTGTGCACGGGTACCAAGATACATTAAATTTGTTTTCTTTGCATTTAATGACAATTTATTTGCTTTGAACCAATTTGAAACCTCTTGAATTTCTGTGTTTACACGTTTACATAATACAGATACATCTTTATGAGAATAAAATACCGTGGTATCATCAGCAAACAAAATTGTATTTAAGATCTGTGATGTGTTGCTGATGTCATTCATATACAAAATGAATAAAAGAGGACCAAGTATTGACCCTTGCGGAACACCGCAAGAAACGATTTCATGAGGAGATTTGCTGTAGTTATATAGAACATATTGTTTTCTATTGGAAAGATAATTTCGAAACCAGTCATTAGATACTCCCCTAAAACCATAGTGATACAATTTATGCAATAAAATATCATGATCAATCGTGTCGAATGCTTTTGATAAATCCATGAAGATACCTAAGGTCTTCATGCCTTCATCACTGGCCTTAGTAACATCATTTAAAAAATCTAACACCGCCATATATGTTGAATGATTAGTTCTGAAACCATATTATTTTTTATACAGAATATTATATTTTTCTAAGAAGTCAAATGACCTATTGTATATTATACGTTCAAGAATTTTTGACAGGCATGGTAGAACCGATACAGGTCTATAGTTACCAAAAACTTCGGGATTATCTTTTTTATATATTGGCACAACTTTTGCGATCTTTAATTCGTCGGGTACAACACCTGAGTAAATTGATTGGTTAAAAATAAGCATGAGTGGATAAGCTATTTCATTTGCAACTTGCTTTACTATATCAGATTTCATACCATCATAACCAGAACTTTTACCACTTCCAAGTTTGGTGATAATTTTTACAATTTCATCTTCATTAGTAGGTTTAAAAAAACAAGTCTTATCATTTGCCTTCTTAAGATATGATGAATAGTCATTTCCTGATTGCTTAATTGTAGATGCTAAAGAAGGACCTATGTTCGCAAAATATTTATTAAATTCAGTAGCAATCGCTGATGGGCATGTATAGGAACTACTTTTTGATACAAACTTTTCAGAACATTTATTGGTTTTATTACGAATAATTGAATTTAGGACTTTCCATGTATTTTTAGTATTATTTCTCTCACGATCAAGAATTTCACAATAATAGTTTTGTTTAGCCAACCGCAAAAGAGACTTTAACTTATTTCTATACTTTTTATATTTTTCAATATTGTTTTCTGTGGGCTTTTTTAAAGATATTTTGTATAAAACATTTTTTTTCTTCTAATACTTTTTAACAAGGCAAATGAAATCCAGGGCGATTCTGGTTTCTTCACTTTTGTGTGTACTCTTTTCCTTTTCTTTGGAATGCATATATCATAAATTTCATTATATTTAGATATGAATTTTGAGTATGTCTCATTTACATCATCAGAATTACAAACATAAGTCCAATTGACCTTATCTAATTCCCTTTTAAAATAATCCATATTCTCATGTGTATGATCACGTATTTCGATTTCATCATTTTCTTTCTTAGGTCTGTATACATTAAGATCAGTGGTAATAAAAATGGGTAAATGATCACTTATGTCAGTATAAATAATACCAGAAGTTTGATCAAATTTTGAATTCGTAAAAATGTTATCAATGAGCGTTGCTGATTTTGATGTGATTCTAGTCGGTTTATTTATACTCGTTTACAATGAATGAGAAGTTAAAATATCGACAAAATCATTAGTGTGTGAATGAATATCCTCATTCAACAAATTGATATTGAAATCGCCCATGAGATAAACAAGCTTTTGATTCTTTGTAGCATGAGTCATTAATGTGTCTATAAACTTGTTAAAAACTTTCATATCTTGATCCGGCGGTCGATACATTACACCAATTATAATATTTTTGGAACCAGTTTTCTCAATTTCAATAAACAGACTTTCGACGTTTTCAGGATGGTGAATTTGAGCCAGATCATCTCGCACACGATATTTTATGTCATTTCTGATATATAGACACACACCGCCACCCTTTTTTGTATTCTGTTTTTGAATTCCAAATCATAGCCTTGTAGTTTAAAATAATCATGGGGTATATCTTTCATCCAAGTTTCATCAAGTCCAATTAAATCAAACTCCATGTTGGAGCAGTGAAGAAAATCTCTAAATGAATCAAAATTTTTGTTTGAACTTCATATATTTAAATTCAGAATTGACATACCAGTCTTTGTTTTTTTCTGTAAATTGTTAATATCAATCTCAGTGAAATAAGAAGAATCACTCATATCATTTACATCAGTTAGAAATACAGTTGGATCAAAAGAACAATTTTCATATTTATTTTTGAAATTAGTATCTAAAACAGTTCTATTTTCAAAGAAACGATATAATTCTAAAAGATATTCATTCTCAATACATATATGATTAAAAGGTAGGTTTACCTCTTCATTGCATGATTTACAATGCCAATATTTGGTATTCAAGTTTCCTTTGAATTCCTTATTTGTAAGATTACTACACTTTTGTGGTTATACTTATTACATACAGTACATTTTAATTTCCTTTGATTACTTTTTACATGTCTATGACAAGTTGAGCAAACACACAACATACCCCACACACACCAACACACAACTAAATACACAAAAAAAATAAAAATATATATCAGCTGAAGAAAAATGTAATGGAAAAGTCCAGTCCAGAACATTTTCTCCAGAGACATCAAAATACACAAATTTAATAGTGACCTCCTAGGCCGGTTTCAACAGATTTTTCACGACTTGTCAATTCATATTGGTATATACATGTAAACTGAAGAATAATTTTGACCATCTGGGTCATGTTAACCAAGACATTATTTCAATTTAGGCAATTCATATTGGTTTATACATGTAAACTGAAGAAATAGTTTAGATCACCTGGGTCATGTTAACCAAGACATTATCACGATTTGGCAATTCATATTAGTTTATACATGTAAACTGAAGAATAATTCAGACCACCTGGGTCATGTTAACCAAGACATTATCACGGTTTATGCAATTCATATTTGTTTATACATGTAAACTGAAGAAATAATTTAGACCACCTGGGTCATGTTAACCAAGACATTATCACGATTTGTTCAATTCATATTAGTTTATACATGTAAACTGAAGAATGATTTTGACCACCTGGGTCATGTTAACCAAGACATTATTTTCAGTTTTTGTTTGTTTGTTTTTTTTAGTCAGCTTTGTTCTTTAGAGAAGGTAAACGTTCTCCCTCTAATGTTTCATTTGGTCTGGCATAGAACGAAGCTGCCTTTCCTTTACTATGCCAGCAACAAAACGCAACTTTATGCCTTTTTTCATAGAGGGCTCTGACTTTTTCAGACCAATGTTGCTTTTCCTCCCAGTCACAGTGAGTTAGGTCTTCAACTATAAAGAATGATTCTCCACGTAGAGCTTGTCTTTTATTTGTCATGATGTACGTTTTGTCTTTATAACGCAACAGTTTTACCAAGATGTGACGAGGACGTGGGACCTTGTTTCCTCTTCCTTGTTTACGCTTACCATCCCGTACATACATCGAATGTATGGAGCCGGTATATAAACCATCTCCATACAAACAAGGTAATATAAAAGTTCTCCAGAGAGTCAGTACAAAATGTGTAAACGTAAATACAGTCAGATTGTCATCACTTTTTTCTACATCTTACCGCATTCCTTCCCCCACAAATGTTGATTTCAGAGGGTCACACGAGTGTTGGAAAGCCACCTGCACTATGGATGTAAAATTTTACGGAGTCTAAATGAGTTAAAAAACGATGAAAATCTCACCATCTCTCAACAAACACCTTCGTAAATTGTTTATTTATGTCAGCATGTTGACTTCCCATCATGCATCATATTGACCTTGGTCTATTCATAACTTCGTGGCGCTTCGTGGCTATTTGTCACGAACTACAATATCATTACACGCAGTAGCGCTATGTCTCATTTATATTCAGTTGCAATATTTTAAACACGACAGGTTGTTTCTATATGAAATAATATAATTTTGTCTACAATACATGTTTATTTTTATTCCTTTTAGTGACTGCACTTATATGATAATGTAGATCTAGTTCTCTTAGTCGTATTGATATTATGGGTTCTTACGCTCATTTGTGGGTTAGCCTCTTTAGCATCGTTTAATTCGTTTATATTGGCTACCCGGACTTGGCTAGCGGGATTTCTGAACTGTTAATAACGACTGCGACTCAGGAATAAAAGTTCGCAGGTCATTGTAGTTCCGGCGTAAAAATCATGTGCGAATAATGTAAACATGGCCTCTTGAGCTAGTTAATCTGTGTTTGTCGGGAATTCTTTTCATTTTTTCTCCCGTTTACTTAACGCATACTTACTACCAAATGATTAAGACTGCTCCCTAATATGTTGTGACAACATCAAAGCAAAACGAATGAGTGTAAGTATTGTCTGAGGTTAGATATTAGTGAGGTAAGCATATCAAAACAACCAATTCAAAACTCGTATTCATGTATTTTTAATGTACATGCGTGTGTGAGTAAGGATTGTGAAAAGCCGTAACTCACACATACGATGGGTGTAACCATCCCGATGCGCACGTTCAATTTCAATATCATCTCGTCCAAATTTAGTCTTGATGATATGGTTCACAGTTTCCATGACAACTTCACTTGGACCTTCCGGTATGCCAACCAACCGAATATTATTTCTGCGCGAGTGTCTTTCCAGTTTATTGATGCTCTCAAATAGAAGTTGAGCCCGGTTGGCTTGACTATTGATAGACTGCGAGGCATTGTCAGCTTTCGTAGAAAGTTCCTTGAAACAAGTATTCTGCTCCTTTAATTGGGATTGCAAATCGGCTATTTCCTCTCCTTGGAATTCCACAGTTTTACAAATATCAGCTTTAAAAGTGTCAAGCTCATTTCTGATATCATTTTGGCCCTTGATCAACTTATTCAAAGAAGCCAACACCATTTTTTCAAAGTCCTATTCTTTTTCTTTACTTTGCACTGGTGACTCCGTTGAATGGGAAGGTGATTGATACTCACTATCACGGCTTTCACTGGCTTTCACGGGTGTTGAACTCGTTGGGTGAGGTGGTGACGAACCCGTTGAATGCTGTGAACGCCCGGGTGAACGCTGTGTATCCATACTGGCCATGCTACTGTTCAAATTTGCCACTGTTTTCAGACTGTTTGTGGACAAAATTCTACCACTCCTGGTCTCCATAAACGTTCAAATCTAACAATATACTGTCCTTGTTAGATGTTAATAATGTTAGAATAAGAAACTAGCGACCTAGGAGGTGAAAATAAAGAAATTTTCCTAGTGTCTCGGAGAGCTGCACAATATACGTGTTACTCCATCAAGTATTTAATACTTTCTGAATTTATTGTTTGTTCAATACGATAATAATATAACACCAGTATACTTAAGAACATCCATACTATAGGTGTTGCGTTTTTCGGCCTACATTTTCTGAAAATGTTTTTTTTTTTTGCACGAAGGCGCTTATAGCGGTCCGCCGCGCGGGATAGGCCTACAGCAAAGAAATTCAAGTAAATTTTAAAAAGATTCTTAACGGGTTAGGCCATTTTAAATCGACTTTCGAAAAGTTTTTTGATACATTCATTGATTTCTCAAAAAGTAAAAATCGCAGTTTAACAAATAACGGTTCAAATGAAAGCCATTATTGGGGGCTAATTGTTGTATCACTATGAAAGGCCTGACACCAATATAAACACTTATTTCGGTGACCCAAGTTCATGGTCATTTCTGCTCACGCACTTTTTTACAGATGGCCTAGAATTTCATATTTCGGTTTCAGCGATTGCCCGAAAAAGGTGGTATGTTTTTGAAAAGCGTTTCCGCTTGGAATGTAGATAGTTGTTGTTGCTATTACTGTTCGCGATTTTAATTTATGCACTTTTTAGCCGCAATTTTCAATGCATTTTACATAATAGAAATGTCGCTGGCATAAATACCGATATTTTTAACAGTATCGTTTTTTTAAATCAAAATACCATCCAAAAGAGTTCCCAATACTTTTATGAAACCGTAGATACCAAATCGGACTGCAGGTGATGAACAGATTTTGAACTAGAATTAAAAGAACCAGCGTAGGCCTTCTCAAAATGTACTTTTTTAAAATATCGAGTTGTTTAATTTTGGACTGCTTTTTTCCTTGTTTTTATAACAAGAAAATGCTTTACATACCCCAAACTTCTCACATAGTCTTGGCTAAGTGTCCGTTACTGGTTGATATTATTAGAATTAAACGATTTCATGATTAACTTACTTTAACCGCAATGTTTTCCCTCGCAATGTTCAAATATATCCCCAAAATGGCGTTGCTTTCTGTCTCACATTAATGACAAGGTTATCCCAAGATGTGTGAGAGTTTCTGACACTATATTCACGGGTATTCTATAGCTATTCAAACATATACAAATTTGGCTGGTTTGCGATAAGCTATACCATTTTCACCCTGATGTGGTAGACTGGATCCTTCAGTTTTTCAACAACTACGCACGGTCATCGGGTTGTGCTGTTGGTGAATAAGGCAAAGTGACGGATTGTGGGTAAATAAAAGACGCCGTCATTAGAGGCCAGAAGGATTCAGGCTACTGATATGACAGTGACATCAGCACTGTATGAATTTCATTACACTCCCTAGCGTTCGATCAAAGCGCTGGTGTACACTCGCACGCGCTTAAAGACACCGCATAGATGCGCGAGCGAAACAGCTGCTTCAACGCGTTGACGTCACTGCCACATCGGGGTGAAAACTGGTATAGGTCAGGCTTCCTCAAATAGGTTTGTTGAAGCGCCACATGAAATAAAAGACTGAAAAGCGCCACTCAATGGCTGCGAAGCAGCTTTCGCGGTGCTTTAGCACGGCCGGGGGAGTCAGAGGGGTGCCCCCCTGTGAAGTTAACGTGGTTTTTTTTTTAAGTTGAGGCGCAAATGACGCCATTTGGTGCAATATTTTGCACTATTTTAGCCTGTCTTTACACGGAGAACATGGGAATTTATTTATTTATTTATTTATTTATTTATTTATTTATTTATTTATTTATTTATTTATTTTAAATCTAAACGGCGCCTCGCGCCACTCGGGAAGCCACATTATTTGCGGACCCCTGGTATAGGTAATAGATGACTATGAAAACTTTCCGCATACCGAATATGGGTTTAGCCCATATTTAATTGCCTTTAGGCCCTATGATTTATTTTTAGAAAAGAAAGCCTAAGACTGGAGCCTAATCAATTGAGAAGGGACTGGATTTTGTCACAGTAATATCAAAATTAATATCGTCCATAACAAGAAGGAATGCATCACGATTTTTTGATATCCAGCTATAGTATTTTAATTGATTTACACTGAACATGCAGCTATAATATATCTACTATATAGCTTCATGCATGGACATTTGCAGACCGACCTTCTCCATGTAGCGAGTACCACATTAGATTGTGTTTACAAGAAATATATAATAAGCGCCACTTCCACGAAATGTCCTATATGCCAGCAACTTTGATGATAATATATTATCTACAACATCACACCTGTTTTTCAAGAACTCTCTTTTATCTATTCACCTCAAAGAAAGGATTAGAATTATTATAATAGAATCCCTGACCTGATGCAACGCATTTTTAATGAGTTGCTGAGGGACTAGAAATCTTTATGGTCGAATGAACAACGTATGACCACTACACAGGTCAATGGCCTTATTGTGTTCTGGCGGGTTATTTAAAAGCACGGTCCCTGAATTTTTCCAGACAAGGAACAATAGGAACAAATTGCCTGGCAATGGGGTCACATATAATCCCAGTCTATAGTGTGATCAGAACATTATAGGCAGGTAATCATTATAGTATAATCAGTACGAAAAGTCCAATGCGATTTTTAATGTATTTTAAAAATTCAAAGAACCACTTTTTAGCGGGAATTTTTGCAAGTTACACAGCTGAAGTTGTAAAATGGTTGAAATACTACAATATTACGGCGTAAACAAGAATATGTTTGTTTGGTCTTTGTTCCTACAGCCACATCCCTTAATACTCATTACACTTATAAACATGCACTATTAATTTGCCGTTTTTGTTATTATTGTAATTGTTTGATTTGTCCTTATTTTATTTTTAGCCTAAATTTGTATTTTTGATTATATTAGGCCTACTATCAAACATTAAAAAATTACGATCGCAATAAAAAACACTTTGTAGGCATAGCCTACCGCATAAAAATAACATTTATTTTGTGTTAATATTTCAATTTGAGACTTTAATGCATAAGTTCAACAATACCTAATAGAGTTCTAGCATTATAATAAAGATGAAAACAGTTTCAAACTGCAAAAGAGTACATGAATTTTAAAAGATCATTATTTTAAGGCATATCAAGAAAATATGCATGAAAAAACTTCATAACTTTAGAACCAAGTAAGCTAGACCTTTGGTGTTTAAAATGATAGCCTATTGTACGTGTAATGTATAATAGTTACAGTAACAAAATTTTCAAAAATGCCCCATTTGCCTCCCCATGAACCAGATCGTGTCACAATTAAGGTTTAAATTTGACAATTGTCATGCCCGATTTTAATATTAATTCATGTTTCTTTTTCATATTTTATTTTTACTTCCGCTTTCTTGCATGTCATACCATTTTTTATTTCATCTTTCCCTTTAATAATTCATAACCCAAGGAAATGTACTCTTAATGTAGGCCTAGGCCTACTCCCAAATAGCACACGTTGGTTGGAATGAGTTTCTTTTTAGTCATATTATCGGTCGGCACAACATTGAAAAATCAAAACTTTTTCGACTAAATATTCAATTGGATAATTTTAAACACCTAGGCCTAGGCCTATACATGTTTTGTAAAAAGAAAAAGAAAATGGGAAAAATTAAAATCTTTCCCATTTTCTTTTTCTTTCTCATGAAATTATAAGTCAACACTGTGAAAAGAAGTGAACTGTAGTGTAGCCCAACCTTTACGGCATTGTGGACTTTGGCCAAATTGGAAAGGTTTAAATTCGGAGGGTCGACATTTCTTGCATATTAAATAATGGATCAGGCCCA
Source organism: Amphiura filiformis (assembly GCF_039555335.1). Classification (NCBI taxonomy): domain Eukaryota; kingdom Metazoa; phylum Echinodermata; class Ophiuroidea; order Amphilepidida; family Amphiuridae; genus Amphiura; species Amphiura filiformis. The sequence goes on from NC_092642.1 coordinate 30,945,451, forward strand.
CAGAGGTCAAATCTGGGGATGGACTTTATTGGAGGGGTGAACGCATTGTTTAGGCCTGCTTCATTTGAGACTGAAGGGGCGAACCGGGACCCCCCCCCCCACACACACACCGATTTACGGTGAAGGATATACTGTACAATAAGGGACAATTTGCAGTTGATGTTTTTGACAAAAACAAGATAACTTAACATGCTTAACAATGTAGTTTGGAGGCCATAGGCCTAAATGAAAATGAAAACGTGTCTATTCATACAGAAGGGTAGGCCTATTAGAGCCCCCGCATGCCCTCACCAAATTTGTTGAGGGGGCTGAGCCCCCAGCCCCGGTTCATAAGCCTATATGTAATTTTGTTGACAGAATTGCACCACGAGAGTTTATTTTACAAATTAACAGGTAATTTTGTTTAGTGCAAGTATATATTTTCTCCCGACATTATACATTAGGGCCAAAGTGTTTTGTTTATAGGGCTAGAAGGAAATGGCTTTTAAATCTACGACCTTTCGTGATCATACAGTAGGCCTAGGGCTACATCATCCTACAAAGAGCGTTTCAAAACGTCACACGAAAAATGCTTTAAAACAGTTAATTCATATCTATTCAAGTTTGTAAAAAGGTTAGGCCTAGGTTAGGAAAAATAATAAAAATAAAAAATAAGACAAGCGTTCAAAACATTTATGAAAACCAAAAGCTTTTATCTTAATCATGTATCACGCATGGTAATAATTATGGGAAAAGTTATCCAAACAAGAAATAAAAAAGGCACGAATTTGCGTTTTAGATTAAATTTCCTGTTTGAAATTGTCTTGCATATTATAGGCCTACCCAAACTCGAAAATTGACATTTTGACATCGGGTTTATAGGCCTAGATGGTCGATCAGAGACATCAACATTTTTGACATCGAGTTTTAACCGTAGATGGTTGAATAAAACAAACAAGGTTTAAAAATTTGGGTTTTTAAAGGATATATTCATGAGGGTCTAAGTAGGCCTATCCCCAATCATATTTTTCAGTGTTTTCTTTTCTTGTAAACGAGAGCCTAAAGTATTTTCCCAAACGCCTCGGATCGGGTTCGGAAAAGTTTGAAAATAAGGGTTTAATTGATGCCCATTATTTTGTGTGGGAATAGGCCTAACACTCTGAACATTCACAGAGGTAGGCCTAAACCATGACTGTCGAAATTAATTTTAAAAAGGAGGCAGAAAAAAAACCACATTAAAAAAATAAATGCTTTACGCTGTCCATGCTGTTAAAATATGTATTGAATATTTCGTTATTCTAAATATTGAGAATTAGGCCTACTTTACTTAAAACAAACAAGGTTTAAAAATTGTTAAAAAAAAAAAAGGATATATGCATGAAGGTCTAAGTAGGCCTATCCCCAATGATATTTTCTTAATCAAGTCTATTATAGGCCTACTTACAACAAAGCTTAAAGACCTGAAAGTGTTTTCTTTTCTTGTAAATGAGAGCCTAAAGTATTTTCCCAAGCGCCTCGGAAAGTTCGTAAAAGTTTGAAAATAAGGGTTTAATTGATGCCCATTATTTTGTGTGGGAATAGGCCTAACACTCTGAACATTCACAGAGGTAGGCCTAAACCATGACTGTCGAAATTAACTTTAAAAAGGAGGCAGAAATGAAAAAAAAATCGTCGGAGGGTTGAATCAACAGCTGATCATCATCAACGTAAATAAAACAAATTTGAGTAATCAATAGCAACACTCTTTTCCGTTTCCAGGGTCGATGGTTAACCGTCGACGCCCGCGTCGTGGATGTCGACTTTTACCCATGATGCTCTGCGCGAAGTAGATCAGCCAGGCGTGATCGTAGGTGGCGCGCTGTATTTGGAATCGCGTCAATTGGCCATTACGAGGTTCAAAGGCTACGCTATGGGAGGGTGGTGTTCGTGGAGTTGGATTCATTCACAGCCCTCTGTTGCCAAAATAGGTCCAGGGAACCACCAGCAATGCTTTCATTCACGTTTCCGATTGGTTCCCAACCATCGTTTCTAGTATAGCAGGAGGAACACTTAATGGAACCAAACCACTGGACGGATATGATGTCTGGGAAGCTATAACGTAAATTTCGATTTGATTAATATCAATCAATCAATCAATCAGTCTTTATTTCATTCAAATTACAACAATACAATAACTGCAAAACATACACATTTGAATGAGGAGATGCTCAGAAGGCCAAAAAGGCCTGAACAAACACCCCCTTAACCTAATAGCCTAAGTTTCATAAGTTATCTAATAAAAAACAATTACATACATACAAACATCCCCCACCCTCTTTCATACATTCATGTAGAACTAAGCATATTATACAATATACACGATACTACATCGTATAGATATTTCGCCGAAGAAAAGACGTAGTTTGATAACCCTCAAGGATTTGGCTGCCAAACCTTGATACTTGTAATGCAATCATACAAATAAATAATATTATCTTAAAGACGATCTGATTATTGATAAATATTAATACGGTAATAATAATAAGTATAAAACTCAATTTACATACGTGCCCTAGTAGCAACATTTTCCTCTCAGATTGTATAGATTTACGGACATGAAAACCTAACATTTAATTTTTATAAACACTTTATATCGACAAGCAACATCCAGATGATCCATCCCAGCAAACACAAAAATGTTTATAAAACGTTTTAAATAAGTTATATTTTAGGTTTTGGTTAATATAAAAACGTTTTAATAACATTAAATGTCGGGTTATATAAAGGTCATGGAAACGTTTTAAAACGTTTTGAATGGAAGCACACTACAACAATATTTTGTAAATGTTTTGAAAATGTTATTGTAAAATATTTTTGCAAACATTTTTTGCAAAATATTTTGTCAACATTTGTATAACATTATGTTAGAATAATTGCAGTAGGTTATCAACAAATGTTTTTGAATGTTATGAACACGTTTTATACTCTTTATATGTTCTTTATATAACCCGACATTCAAACGTTTTCTGGCAAACCATTCTAGCCTTCGATGTCGAAAACGTTTTGTGTTTGCTGAGATATTACATTCAAATCAAAAAGCGTCCCTCTCTCACTATTTATTGTCATATATTTTCATGATTGTTTATTCCTATCCAGAACAAGTAAACCTTCGAAGAGAAACGAGCTGCTTCATAATATAGATCCGTTGTATCCAGTCCCAAAGAATGGTTCGGATCCATTTTCTTCTTTCAATACATCTATTCATGCAGCATTAAGAATAGGAGATTGGAAGATACTTACAGGTGTTCAAGGTCAGTAACATCAATGGCTCACTATTATTTATTTGTAAGACAGAGGAGCAATGAACAATAAAATACAGCATATTGGTAGGCCTAATTTAAAAGCTGATAACTTTGCAATTAAGTGTGCTAGGGATGCAAGGATTCCAGCAAATAGTATGCTTGGTCACTGGACTAGTTCAGTTGACGATGACAATAACTCAGGCAAGTGTACTAATGATGCAAGGATTGCAGCATTTGTATGCATGATCACTGGACTAGTTCAGTTGACGATGACAACTCAGTCAAGTGTACTAGGGATGCAAGGATTCCAGCATTTGTATGCATGATCACTGTACTAGTTCACTTGATAATGATGACAATTACTCAATGGCGAGAATATCAATTATGAAGTGAAAAGGTGTAACTAAATGTTTTGCTAATTTCTACACCAAATTCGATCGTTTCAATCGCCTAATTAAGTGACTGAGTGGGTCTTGTTTAACAATAGCCATCGACTGACCAGCGTGCTACATCTACAGATATCATTAAACCTGCGTCAAACCTAGTTCAGTTGACGATAACAATAACTCAGTCAAGTGTATTCGGGATGCAAGGATTCCAGCATTTGTATGTATGATCATTGGACTAGTTCACTTGATAATGATGACAATTACTCAATGGCGAGAATATTAATTATGAAGTGAAAAGGTGTAACTAAATGTTTTGCTAATTTCTACACCAAATTCGATCGTTTCAATCGCCTAATTAAGTGACTGAGTGGATCTTGTTTAACAATAGCCATCGACAGACCAGCGTGCTACATGTACAGATATCATTAAACCTGCGTCAAAAAGAATTTCTCGGTCGTTAAATTCACAATATCACAAAGGGTTCGAAGAATTTTGTGTCTACTTGTGTCACATTACTTTACAAACCACTGTATCTATTTTTCCTCAGGTAAACTCAATGACAAAGGACGAGATACTCACAACAGCTACCCTCCACCAGAATCAAACTATACAGCATTTAAAGCAGTAGAACCTAAAAGTAAACATATTTGGTTAGTTAACATCACGGCTGATCCGAATGAATGGAACGATTTAGCAGACGATAATCCAACCGTTGTAGAACAAATGCTGCATCGTCTGCAGGTATACTACCTCAATATGACGCCACCAATTTGGCATGATGTGAAGATCCAAATTGTGATCCCGCTAAGCATGAGGGCGTCTGGGGTCCTTGGGAATAGAATGATGTGTATATAGTTTTCTTTTGCCACACACATTATTGTTGTGGACATTGATCATTAGTTTACATTGTATTATTATTAATAAAGGCAAGTCCGTGGAAAATGTTATTAAAAACCTTTTTTTAAATAATTAGCAATAATTCATCATTGAATCTGGCATGTGTAGTCAATAAGCAAGAATTTTTGTGATTAAGGTCCAGAATCAGCTAATATCATAAACTGACCTCAAAGAATAGGAAAAACATTGATGGCATTGAGGTCATAGAAGGAATGAAATTTCAATCACACCACAATATTACTCTGATCATATCAATGCAGAAAAAAGTATTGTTTGACCAATTTTAGTAACAAGTAAATAATACTAGTAGTTTGCATCATCTAGGATGTCTCGTTACATAACAGTCCAGTAAGTAACCGGGTCAAAGGAAATTCCTGTATTCCTTTATAAGAGAACTCACCAAACAATACTTTTTCTGATTCGTTAGTACGAAAAGAATACCTCAGTGTAGTTTGAACAACATTTAACCAAAATACCTGTTGAACCGTATTAACCTTGGCCTATTTGGCGATTTCACTTATATAACGATATCGTCCTAGATTGTGCAAATTATTTTTAATGTGATTTGTATTTGCAAGATGAACACTTTGATTTGGTCAAAATTGGAGCATTTTTAGGACCTTTGTCCTGTTTGCTTATAACTTATTGAGCTCTATGCTTAAAACCCAAGAACGTCGCAGGTATTATACTATCGTATGCTTTTCTATTTTGACCGTTTTGATCACGTACTTGATAGTTTTCAACAAAAAAATGACCATTGTATGACCTTAATATGGGGAGCAAGGTACGTTTATGCAACATCACTTTTTCTGGAATTTCAAAGTATTCAGCTGAGTTATAACTTTTCACTATTCATTCTAGTGTCAGCAATGTCCTGTATGTTTCTTTTATTAGGCATACACCCCATAAATCTACTATCTTCAACTACTGTATCGCCTTATTAAGTTTCTGGACCTTTCGATGTATTGTTATAACTCTACTTCCAAAACCAAAAGGGAATTTAATAGAAACAGAGAGGTACAGTATTAGATCACAAATAGAAAAACAATTGGTGACAACTAAAAAGTAAAATGGATCGTGGCTTACATTTCTAAAGTTCGTTTACTATTTTTTGTCAATGTGAAGAAACCAAAATGTATCAAGTTTGTATGAAAGGTATGATTGGCTTATTGAAGTAGAAAACCGGGCATATTTATTATATGAATTCACACCATACTAGTTGTAAATTCTTTAAATTCGGTATATATTTGCAATACCTTTAAATTGTATATGTACCAGTTACCTCCGTTCGTGACTCCCCGGCATTACAAGCGAGCAGCGTAAGCATTGAGTCAATGCTTACGCTGCTCGCTTGTAATGCCATTGAGAGCGTCAGCGCGAAACTTACGCCTCAGTTTCGTCCGATTACGACATCCATATTCCGAACATGGAGTGCTATCGAGCATTGAGCGGTTGTCTCAGACTGCTACCGTCAGCTCGGAGACATTTCGTTAGACGAATGAGGTACCTGATCGTGTGCAGGGGGTCACTTGAAATTAATGAAATGGCGTGTCCTATTTTGTCAAGGAGTTATGTGGAAAAGGCGGTTTTTACAAAAAATTCGCATAGAACCCCAATGTTTAAATTTAGAAAATAAGATAAGAAGATAAGATTACCATAAAAACGAAATAGTACTTTTTAGCGGGGTTCTATGTATTTTTTACATATGGTCATGTTTTTTTATACTGGGACCCTAAAAAAGGTGGTGCTGTCACATTTTGCTAAATCATTTTGTCTACTTATTCCTATATTTTTGCTAAAATTCATCATGAACAAATGGTTTTGGTCTTATTTTGAAGATAAATTATTAATCTAATGAATTAATAACAAATACAATTAAACAAATGTATTAATTAATTACAACAGCTTAATTAAGTTAATTAGGGGTGGTGCCGGAAGTGGAGGAGCCGGAAGCGGAGGAGCTCTGTGTAATTCAATGGGAAGTTGATGTTCATTAATAAAATTTATGCACTTTGTTGCCTAGTAGAAGTAAAAATGCATTTTGCATAATGTTAATCTTATTTTTTAACTTTCTATTTATAACTATAATTGCCTAGTTAATCTTAATGAACTTAGTAATTAAGGATTTAACAAGCTTTTAATTAATGCAGTGGAATGTGGGTCATACAATACAATGGGCTTTAATTTTGCATGCATGCATATGAAATAAATTTCAATATTGTTTTATCTTTGAAATATGAAATAAATCTTCTAAAAGGAGATTATTACAGTCAAAGGATTTAATCTGATGACATATTGATCTCTGGTTATTGTTAAATAGTTTATTGATGTAGGCTAATTGTACATGTATTGTACATGTACCTTTGTTACTAATTATTCACTGAATATTGATTTTTGGAACACCCTATATAGGAATTGGATATTTAAATTTGATATTATAGCAATTCTGTAAACTATTTTGAATATATCTTCCAAATTTAATGGCACTTAGGGAAATTTTACATAAATTAAAAAAATTAATTTACAACTTTTTTTCACACCCTGTATAACACAATAGGCTTAACAAATATAGTGCAAACTATACATTTAATGAAAGGACTAACTGTGTACATTCCAAATATCAAGTTCATTTTCCAATTTAATATACTATACATGTAGAAATATTGGAGCGGTAAAGAAATTTAATTTTTTCGGTATTTTTCAATGGAATCACCCTGTATATTTTTGGTACACCCTGTATATCCATTCAAACTTTACAGATTTGCAATCATGACAATATATGCTTTCTCAAAATGTATACTTTTACTAGTTTGGGTGAAAACTTTTTGAAATATAATCAGAAATACAAAAAAGGAGTTGATTTTTGACAAATTGCAAGATGTGACACAATTGGGTCCCACCTCAAAAAACATGACCATATATTTTTCAGTTTTTATTTTCACTAAATTCATTGTAATTAGTAATCAGGGCGATAGGATTTAAGTTTCAAGATCAATACAGCTCTGTTGCATTATGATAGCAGTAGCAGTTAATAGTTGTTATGTTTATATTCAGTTTCCTCTTTGTATCATGCCCAGTGTTTTGTTTCACGATGGCTGACTCTAATTACCTAGTCCTTTCCTCCTAGAAGTTTCTGCTTAAATTAACCCCGGTAGTAGCAGTATTTTTGTATTGTTGTTCTTAATACTTTTTCATGTTAATGAACATGTAATTGGCAGTAAGTACTGAAAAAACAAAGTAGATAGCTCTTTCCAATAATTTTTGACACTATTTTTTACCAGATCAGTCCATTTTCCAAGATGCTTGTTCAGAGATATTTAACAATGGACCAATAGACAAAGCATGTAATGCCCTTTGATTTCTATAGTTAATATTGTTAACATGTATAGTATTATAGGCCTATATTATATTTCATCAGATTTCTTATGTTAAATCATGGAGGTGTTAAATGCTGTCATTATGATTTGTTAAATAACATTTAAGTTTCAATGGCAAAAACATAAATTTCTTCATGTGACTGGACACTACGATAGGAGCCGTAAACTCGGCAAAATGTATTCTGAGTTACAGTGTAAAATGTGCGTGAAGGTCGTATTCATAGGTATCTCAATTCGGTGCGACAAGTATCTCATCAAACACTGTTTAAATCAATCAATACTCCTATTGCTGAAAAGGAGAGAGATCAAATCTGATAAGAATAAGCTTCTACCTATTTCTATAGAATCCTTAATTTTTGTCTTTGTTTGGTTTGGCTAATTATCCTGTTCAAGTGGTGGATAACAAAGCATTGTATTTTGTCTAGGTATGTATAACCAACAAGTAACAATGAGAGGACATTCCTGAACCTGGTTGACTTGGGGATGATTTAAAATGACCGCCAATGGAGAGTTCCCGTGTTTTGGGTTACCCGCCATCTTGGAGGGAAACCTAAACTCCGTTTACAATTTTCAGAATACCAACACTCGCGCAATAATTAGAAAATGTTATTTTGTAGAATGTAGCAACAATGGGTCATTGACCAAATCAAAGGAATGAGGAATACGGCGGTGCGAATCACGTTATAAACACTATTGTAGTCCGTTCCGCTTGAAAACACGGGAACTCTCTATTATGACTGTTTGATATTTATTACCAGAAATGTGGAAAAAGAGACACATGTAGAACCAAATGGTACAATTTTGTTGAAGGAACAGAGTTCAACAAACCATAACCCCCGCTTCTGGATATCGTTTGAAGTCAAATGATATACCATTTTAAAGCTTATATATTTTCTAAACTCGAAATAAAACAAAATTGACCGGGCCGACTTTACGGCTGATTTGTGGTGTCCAGTCACGTATAGGTATAGATAGAAATTGCAGTGTTCATCTTAGTGTGTCTGCACACAAGGTCACACTTGCACAATCACAATAGGCATATACAAAAGAATTTGGCCATTTCTTTTGTTCTTTCCAACACACAAGCAGTGTGTGCTACTTCTTGTTACTTCTGGTTGTTACACATTTGGTACGTCTGATCTTGCTTATGGACTTATCTTTCCTAAACTAGTTGAAACCAATGCTTTATCGATAAGGTCATTTCACAAATCACTTTCACATAGTGTAGTAGGCATTATTGTCCTAAAATGTCGTCTCTAACTGCACTCGTAATATGCGGATTACTATACATGTTGCTTTGGACTGACGGATCAAAATCCGATCGCTCTTTTGAAGCTAATCACATAAATGAAAACACACATGCGGGAAAACCGCACATTGTATTTATTCTTGTTGATGATTTAGGCTACAATGATGTCGGTTATAATGGTCAACACCATGGGTCAGCTATGAAAACGCCGAGTATCGATAAGCTTGCCGCTGAAGGTGTTATACTCAGTAATTATTATGTACAAGCAACCTGTACACCGACTAGAAGTCAACTTTTAACAGGACGATACCAGGTAAGTCATGGATACAGCTTTGACAAGTGATAAAGCAATTGAATATATGAATACAAAAGCCACCTAAGTCCATACTTTGGCCAAATTGAGTTAAGCATGGGAAATTGTTGCTATACATAGGCCTGTCATGTGTATGAAAGAACAACTCAAATTCATTCTCTGTGTCTATTAAGCATGTGAAAAATAGCATGTATGAAAGAATCACCCAATTCCATGATTTGAGTCTTGTAACACATTGATTGAAATCCATTATGTATAAAAGTCCACTTGTAACACATTCATTGCTAGAGAGTGATTTTTGAACAAAAATGGGTTTAATAAAGGAAAGTGTGTGGTTTATATTACATGGCAGAATGCTTATCAACATTATACATACCTGTGTGCTTTATTTTGTATTATCTTACTATTGGTAATCTCATTCTAACATTGTTGTCTTTGTATATGATTCAAAAAAGTCCAAAATTTAAAATGAACCCCACGAAGTCCCTGAAATGCTAATCGTCATACCTAATACAGGTTAATCCACTCATTTGCACTTAAAACTTACCATATTGACCAGGTAAATCTAACTGAAGGAATTAAAATGATACACAGGTTTTTCTCTCAAAATCACTTCCTATGGACTTAGGTGGCTTTTGTATTCATGTATTCAATTTAATGTTGCCACCTTTATCAAACTCGGTTTCTGTCATTTCTCTTTTTTGTCAATAATTGTCGCTGCAATTTGATTTCTACTAATTATTTATGGTAGTATTCAGTATGTGACGTATTAAAGGTAATTATTATGGTATTACAAGTGAGAGTAAATTCACACTTTTAACATGTTTAGTGGTTATGTGCTGTTAGTCCAACGTCACACAGCGTCATCATCCCGATATCTTCGCATGCGTATTGCTCTAGTATTTGCGCATGCTCTAGTATCCCATATGGTGCTGCTATTACAAGGAAATTCGATTTGTTTTTGAGGTAAACCCCAGGTTTTATTTTTAATACACTCACTTGAAATTAAATACACTAATTAGCGACCATTGCTGTTGGCTCTGGATACATTTTTACTGCATTTTTGGCGTAGCGATTTTTAAATCGTAAGTTAAAATTGTGATATATTTAATTTTGAGAATTACAATTATATAAAGGAACACAAATAGCCCATTCACCTAAAATCCAGGTGCTTGTATTGAATATTCGATCACACGTGTATTTCACAATGCATAATTATGTAAACTTTCTTTATCTATGTCACCAATAGAATATTGATTTCACCAACGGAGCTATGAAAAAAATATTTATAATACAGGGTGTTGACACTGTGTGTCACTGATATAAACATGATAATAGTGGAATTTTATGTACCATTAATTTGGTTGGTAAACGAACCTAGGTTTTTTCCTGTTAAGATACCTAGAAACATTTCAAGTAATCAACATAAACAAGGAATGAAGTGATGAAAGGAATGAACGCAAGAAACGCGTTTTCAACGGAAAGAAAGCAAAAAACGCGTTTTCAACGGACTGAAAGCAAAAAAACGCGTTTTTCAACGTCCATTCACCATTGCTTTATTTATTTATTAGAGAATAAAGGTATTGTTTTTAGCCGCTAGAGTGCATCTATCGTCTCATATAACACAGGCGACATCATTATTTTAAGTAAAACAACTCGGCTTCGCCTCGATGTTTTACGCCCAAAATAATGATGTCGCGTGTTATGTGCATCTGTCGTCTCATATAACACAGGCGACATCATTATTATAAGTAAAACAACTTGGCTTCCCCTCGTTGTTTTACGCCAAAAATAATGATGTCGCGTGTTATATGAGACGATAGATGCACGACAGCGGCTAAAAACAATACCTTTATTCTCATTCTTTAACACTTCAATTCAAGTAAATATATTAATATTAAGTATACCAAATTTTAATTAAATTAAATCCTATATTTTTACAAGGAATTACCTGGGGCTTAGAATCGATCAGTCCTGATGTTGCAATGCACATCCGATTGGTTCATATAGCGCGTACGAGTATCGCGTGGACACGCACGCGCTAAGGTGTGTGATATCGTGTCATATCACACAGGTAAGAACCAATAAGATTGCAAGAACATTCTCAAGTGTTTAAAAATTATTTTTAAAACAAAGCCGTTTCAGTACGTTTCTGTCGATTCTTTTTATCACCCGATCACTACAGCAGCTTAGTGGTGTATAATATTGTGGCGGGACCGGAGACTGGTAGGGCTACTGGTTTAGTATTATCACCACCACGGGTTCGTTGGTGTGGCAGAACACACCGTGTGGACTTTGACACAAACCTTATAGAGATAACAACACGTTTCACACATGTATTTTTTCTATTTCAATTGGTAGCTTTATTTACTCCCTTTTCTTCCTCACAACAAACTCTTCACAATCAATAATATCGCAATATAATACTAGACTGTGTGCCTACAGAATACCCCAGAGAATGCCAATAAATAACGATCAATCCAATAATACCGAAACCTCTGTGGAAATAAAGCACAGAGAAAAATATGAATAGTAACTTGCAAAAAATGACAACATGATAAATTTTAAATAAACATGACTAAACTGAGACTTCTGTACCAGCTGCACAACAATACATGGCAATTTTGCAGGCCTATACTAATTCAACATCCTTTTGAGTTTATTGTGACAAACACAAACTCCGCTCGCTTGCACAGTTTTGATATTGAATTCATAATAGGCCTATGTTCCCATCCAGGGATCATTATTCTTTCAAATTAACCACATAGGTTAAGAAATCAACACACACAGATCCTGTCGCTTATATCAACCCATGATATACACTCGTCATCATCAATTCATAATCACACAGTTTTCTTTAATCATTTAATATTGTCAAGCTCAGGTCTGCACACAGCTAGATCACCTGACAAGTTTTCTTCCAATATATACTCTCATCATTATCAATTAATCATCACACACAGTTTTTCTATTACGATTATTATCAAGTTCAGGCCCATCACACAGATCACCTGACAAGTTTTCTTCCAATTGTTACGTAACGCATCACACAGCGAAAATCGTTACTAATCACACAGCTTTTATCATTACTAACACTGACCATGGAAGAAGAGCATTGCCACTTTAAAAAATAGAAGTCTCAGTATCATGTTTTAAGCATGTACATGTAATCAAGAAAACACATAATAACATACACTTACCAATACCAATCATCCACAATAAATAAACACAAATCCTAGATACTAGGCGGCAAGTACTGAGTGTTTGGAATAAACACACTAATCTTTGGCAGGAATGAATACTGAGGCAGTTTATTGTAATATAAAAGTATGAAAGATATGTCCAGAATACAAAAAAATAGTTTCTATAAAAAGGCACAATTTGGCATGTGAAAGCACACGTTTCTGAGCTGCAAGAATATCTGCTTGGTCAACAAGATCAATAATACTGAGTGGAGTTTTTGTCATAAATCAAGCAATTTATGATGTCAAAAGATCCTATCCAAACTTGACCAAGATTTCACTTTGGTTCAAATAAATTTAACAAAAAAATAATACTGCTTTTTGTTTATCAAATGGAATGCCTCATGTATGAATACAAAAAATATCAAATATGGAAATAAATATAAACTATGTACTATTAACAACTCTGATAGACCTTGCAAAACCTGAGTTTATAATGTCCCTGAATACAAATGCAAAGCCTCTAAAAGTGTGTTTGTGAATCACAAAAGTTGTATAAACACACAAGTTTTTTAGACATTTAAATATGATAAAACATTGTTTACAAAATATCTTAGCATGAGCAGAGTTCCCAATTATCCCAAAAAATATTAATGAAGAAACAAATCCAATGAAAGACAGCCCAATTTGACACGATCACCTCCCTATTAATTTAACAGCAAAATCATTCATTCCCTCCCATGCATAACCAATGCTAAATATCCCGAACAAATTTATAATTGAACTCCATTCACACTAAGATACTAGACCTGAAGAATAAAATATCTTGAACCACTTCGAATTATAAAACACCAAAGCCTGGTACATGTAAGTTTCAACTGACTAAGGCACAATATTTTAAAGTCTAAACATGAGATGAAATCAACTAAGTAAAATCACAAAGGCCGAAAAGTATTTTGTTACCAAATATTTCATTTCATCACCAAAAAAAATCCACAAGTTGTTTTTATAAAAATACACTTTGAGATAAATAGAACTCCAGCTGTGCAATCAATGCAATGTATGCTTTTGGTAATTAGGTTGAAAAGAACAAAGGAATTGACATGCATGACTCATGGCTTATGTCAACACACACAGATCTGTTGCGTCACAGCAAAACTTTCATCACACAGCAAAATACAAGAAAAAGTATAACTTAAACACGCTTGATTTCAGCCAAATTAATCCGTATAGGTGCTGGAATTGCACCAAACTTCTCTGAAACTATCATATTTTGGCATGGGAGCCATGAATTTTAACTTGAAAAAGAAGCAATTTTGGAAGTTTTAAAATCATCATCTCAATGGCAATGAAATTGTGCACTAAGACCATACACTGAAACTACTGCACTCATGCTTTTGGGCAAAAGTTTTATAACATGGCCTAATTTTGGAGATCTATAATATTATAATACAGAAGTTAAAAGACTTACCAGTATTATCCCAGGCACAAAATATAAAAAATCTTTCCAGCACACAGCTCCTCACACAGTTCTAACTTGGTAAACTTTCTGCTCACACAGAGCTCCCACACAGTATAAATCTAGTAAATTAAGTAACTTTTCCCTCACATAGAGTCCACACAGTATCAAATCTAGTAATTAAGTAACTTTTCTCTCACATAGAGTCCACACAGTATGAATCTTTCTGGGTGTGCAACTGGGTTTTGATAAGGCCTAATTTGCATAATTGGGGGCAGTATAATTGGGGTGTTTCTAATAATTGGTAGACAGTGGTTTTTATTTTATGCATTAAAGGGATACCTTTCAATATCCCATTACACAGCCCCCCTCCCAGAGTGTGACGTCCTCGGCACACACACATCGTCACAACTGGGAGGCCAGACTAATGGGTATTGAAAAGTACCTTATTCTCCAGGTCTAGCTTACCTTAAAACTACTCATACAAAAAAAACATAATTATGCAGGTGAAACATATAAAACACAGTTCTATTCTTTCCGGGTGATGGTCCACTCTGTAACGTTCTTTATCTCCTTGAACTCCAATACCTTCTGACGACGTATCCCGGGTTCATGATTAGACTAGTACGACCAATATCAAACTCACCACTAGAGAACACATCTTGATTTTCTATAACCAATTTCACCACTTCACTAATCTCGTTCTCATTTAAGTCTTTAGTACACCGCTCTATCATATCACACAGATATTCTGGCAAGTCACTTTTTATTTCATTAGCATGTTCCTCTGCTGCATGCATAACTTGAACATCATTATCATGTACATAATACATTCTGGCCAACACCGTACCTGCTTTAATAACATACTCATCCTGCCACACATTCATTACTTTCACTGGTACCCAACTAGACTCAGTTTCAACTAGACTGCGCGCAACCAAGATTCCGTTCTCTAATAACATTCCTCTATCTATGGACTCGACAATACCAAACTGTGCACGACCACAATCACCACTCGCATGACAAGGAATGATCAACTCATGTTCACCAGGTATTATGATGTCACTATCCGCCATTATTCTTTCATATAAGGGCCTGTCATCACGAGTCCGACAATCAATTCTCTCCTTTCCAATTACTAACTGGAGTTTGTCAAAATCAATTTGTGCACAAGCTTTACGCAAGAAATTAAGGCCTAACAAATTGTCACTCACAGGTGCTACATATACTGGAATTTGCAATCTACAATTTCCCACCTGTATATTCATATTAGCCACACCATCAATTTGTACCTTACTACCATCAGCTTGTTTTAACACAACATTCCTTGACATTAATTTGGGCCGTCTACTTTCAGGAATACACAAGTACTGTTCAGATTTCAAAATCACTCGTGACGCACCACTGTCCAAACAAAACATTATTTTCTCACCCTGCACATTAGCTGAGACCCACAATTCATTAATCTCAGAATACTCCTCAATCTCATCTTTTGTATCAAAATACTCAGCTCCAATTAATCTGACAAACTCGTCACTCCCATCCTCTACATTATTCACACTCTCCGTTTCTCTATTTACTGTGTCAGTGTTGCCTGACACTGATTGATTGGCTGTCTCTGGCCCTCTCTCATTGTCTGGGGCCTCCCCTTGGGCCAGTGGTTTAGCCTCCCCTCGTTTCCCGACTTGGGACAGTTTCGTGAACGGTGCCCCTCTTCATGGCATACGAAACACAATGGTGGATACCCACATTCTCGCCATCCGTGACCAGGGCTATTACAGTTCATACATAGCATCTTAGGCCTACTGTCTTTTCCTGATTTATAAGGACAATTCGGTCTCACATGCCCAGGTTCACCACACTGATAACACAACACTTGCCCAGTCTGAGGTTTTCTATTTTCACTTCCACCTCCCGATCTAAAAGGACAATTTGGTCTCACATGCCCAGGTTCGCCGCAGTGATAACATGTCACTGACCCAGTCTGTGGTATTCTATTCTCCTTTACATGAAACTGTGAGGGCCTAACATAAGAGCCTGTAGGCCTACTTGTTACAGCTGGAGTTTCATACGCATTTCGGGCTGACTCAATCAGCGTGCGCACCTTAACATCACCGAGCAACTTCTGTATAATTCTTTCTTCAAACTCCTCACCTTCAGTTTCACACAGCTTTTCGTCTACAGGTTCTACCCCAGATTTCCGTACAAACGACACATGTTTTTCACGTCTTCTCACAGGCGCATGTTCAATTTCTTCATCCCTCTTATGATATGACTCTAAAAACTCTGCTTTATCAATAGCCTGTTTTAGGCTAGCAAACTCCGCACCAAACACAACATCTCTGATATCTTTATTATGTAAGGCTAACGTAAAGCTATTCAAGCTCATTTCTTCTCTCGTCGCCTTACTATTTGCATCTTTGCCTCTAAAGGCTAACGATAGATACGGCACGATTTAGGGTGTAAAAAAAATCGGATCTTTTTTTTTCTACAGCCTCACATTTCTATAGAACTAAAAGACTGTTGCCTCACAAAACAATCAATAAAAAAGCAGAAAATATAATAAATACATCAATGAAATTATGCAGCATTGGAAATGTTTGCGACATTGTAACCAGTATTATAAATCATAACAAAGACTGGAGGGAAATATAGTCCAGTTTCGATATAAAAAATATAACACAAAAGAAATCCAATCACAAAATAATACAAAACATAACATAGTGGTTTTTTTTACCTCTCCTGCAAATGATCGCCTCACAAAACAATATAAAACAAAAGAAATCCAATCACAAAATAATACAAAACATAACATAGTGTTGTTTTTTTATCTCTCCTGCAAATGATCGCCTCACAAAACAATATAAAACAAAAGAAATCCAATCACAAAATAATACAAAACATAACATAGTGGGTTTTTTTACCTCTCCTGCAAATGATCGCCTCACAAAACAATATAAAACAAAAGAAATCCAATCACAAAATAATACAAAACATAACATAGTGGTTTTCTTTTATCTCTCCTGCAAATGATCGCCTCACAAAACAATATAAAACAAAAGAAATCCAATCACAAAATAATACAAAACATAACATAGTGGGTTTTTTTACCTCTCCTGCAAATGATCGCCTCACAAAACAATATAAAACAAAAGAAATCCAATCACAAAATAATACAAAACATAACATATTGGGTTTTTTTTACTTCTCCTGCAAACGATCGCCTCACAAAACAATATAAAACAAAAGAAATCCAATCACAAAATAATACAAAACATAACATAGTGGTTTTTTTATCTCTCCTGCAAATGATCGCCTCACAAAACAATATAAAACAAAAGAAATCCAATCACAAAATAATACAAAACATAACATAGTGGTTTTTTTATCTCTCCTGCAAATGATCGCCTCACAAAACAATATAAAACAAAAGAAATCCAATCACAAAATAATACAAAACATAACATAGCGGTTTTTTTTATCTCTCTTGCAAATGATCGCATCACAAAACAATATAACACAAAAGAAATCCAATCACAAAATAATACAAAACATAACATAGTGGTTTTTACCTCTCCTGCAAATGATTGCCTCACAAAACAATATAAAACAAAAGAAATCCAATCACAAAATAATACAAAACATAACATGGTGGGTTTTTTTATCTCTCCTGCAAATGATCGCCTCACAAAACAATATAAAACAAAAGAAATCCAATCACAAAATAATAAAAAACATAACATAGTGTTTTTTTATCTCTCCTGCAAATGATCGCCTCACAAAACAATATAAAACAAAAGAAATCCAATCACAAAATAATACAAAACATAACATAGTGGGTTTTTTACCTCTCCTGCAAACGAACGCCTCACAAAACAATATAAAACAAAAGAAATCCAATCACAAAATAATACAAAACATAACATAGTGGGTTTTTTTTATCTCTCCTGCAAATGATCGCCTCACAAAACAATATAAAACAAAAGAAATCCAATCACAAAATAATACAAAACATAACATAGTGGTTTTTTACCTCTCCTGCAAATGATCGCCTCACAAAACAATATAAAACAAAAGAAATCCAATCACAAAATAATAAAAAACATAACATAGTGTTTTTTAATCTCTCCTGCAAACGATCGCCTCACAAAGCAATATAAAACAAAAGAAATCCAATCACAAAATAATACAAAACATAACATAGTGTGTTTTCTTTTACCTCTTCTGCAAATGATCGCCTCACAAAACAATATAAAACAAAAGAAATCCAATCACAAAATAATACAAAACATAACATAGTGGTTTTTTACCTCTCCTGCAAATGATTGCCTCACAAAACAATATAAAACAAAAGAAATCCAATCACAAAATAATACAAAACATAACATGGTGGTTTTTTTTATCTCTCCTGCAAATGATCGCCTCACAAAACAATATAAAACAAAAGAAATCCAATCACAAAATAATACAAAACATAACATAGTGGTTTTTTACCTCTCCTGCAAATGATCGCCTCACAAAACAATATAAAACAAAAGAAATCCAATCACAAAATAATACAAAACATAACATGGTGGTTTTTTTTTATCTCTCCTGCAAATGATCGCCTCACAAAACAATATAAAACAAAAGAAATCCAATCACAAAATAATACAAAACATAACATAGTGGTTTTTTTACCTCTCCTGCAAATGATCGCCTCACAAAACAATATAAAACAAAAGAAATCCAATCACAAAATAATACAAAACATAACATAGTGGTTTTCTTTTATCTCTCCTGCAAATGATCGCCTCACAAAACAATATAAAACAAAAGAAATCCAATCACAAAATAATACAAAACATAACATAGTGGTTTTTACCTGTCCTGCAAATGATTGCCTCACAAAACAATATAAAACAAAAGAAATCCAATCACAAAATAATACAAAACATAACATAGTGGGTTTTTTTATCTCTCCTGCAAATGATCGCCTCACAAAACAATATAAAACAAAAGAAATCCAATCACAAAATAATACAAAACATAACATAGTGGGTTTTTTTATCTCTCCTGCAAATGATCGCCTCACAAAACAATATAAAACAAAAGAAATCCAATCACAAAATAATACAAAACATAACATAGTGGTTTTTTTACCTCTCCTGCAAATGATCGCCTCACAAAACAATATAAAAACAAAAGAAATCCAATCACAAAATAATACAAAACATAACATAGTGAGTTTTTTTTACCTCTCTTGCAAACGATCGCCTCACAAAACAATATAAAACAAAAGAAATCCAATCACAAAATAATACAAAACATAACATAGTGTTTTTTTGACCTATCCTGCAAATGATCGCCTCACAAAACAATATAAAACAAAAGAAATCCAATCACAAAATAATACAAAACATAACATAGTGGTTTTTTTACCTATCCTGCAAATGATCGCCTCACAAAACAATATAAAACAAAAGAAATCCAATCACAAAATAATACAAAACATAACATAGTGGGTTTTTTTTATCTCTCCTGCAAATGATCGCCTCACAAAACAATATAAAACAAAGAAATCCAATCACAAAATAATACAAAACATAACATAGTGGTTTTTTTACCTCTCCTGCAAATGATCGCCTCACAAAACAATATAAAAACAAAAGAAATCCAATCACAAAATAATACAAAACATAACATAGTGGGTTTTTTTACCTCTCTTGCAAACGATCGCCTCACAAAACAATATAAAACAAAAGAAATCCAATCACAAAATAATACAAAACATAACATAGTGTTTTTTTGACCTATCCTGCAAATGATCGCCTCACAAAACAATATAAAACAAAAGAAATCCAATCACAAAATAATACAAAACATAACATAGTGGTTTTTTACCTATCCTGCAAATGATCGCCTCACAAAGCAATATAAAACAAAAGAAATCCAATCACAAAATAATACAAAACATAACATAGTGGGTTTTTACCTCTCCTGCAAATGATCGCCTAACAAAACAATATAAAACAAAAGAAATCCAATCACAAAATAATACAAAACATAACATAGTGGTTTTTTTACCTCTCCTGCAAATGATCGCCTCACAAAACAATATAAAACAAAAGAAATCCAATCACAAAATAATAAAAAACATAACATAGTGTTTTTTATCTCTCCTGCAAATGATCGCCTCACAAAACAATATAAAACAAAAGAAATCCAATCACAAAATAATACAAAACATAACATAGTGGTTTTTTTTACCTCTTCTGCAAATGATCGCCTCACAAAACAATATAAAACAAAAGAAATCCAATCACAAAATAATACAAAACATAACATAGTGGGTTTTTTTACCTCTCCTGCAAATGATCGCCTCACAAAACAATATAAAACAAAAGAAATCCAATCACAAAATAATACAAAACATAACATAGTGGTTTTTTATCTCTTCTGCAAATGATCGCATCACAAAACAATATAAAACAAAAGAAATCCAATCACAAAATAATACAAAACATAACATAGTGGTTTTTTTTTACCTCTCCTGCAAATGATCGCCTCACAAAACAATATAAAACAAAAGAAATCCAATCACAAAATAATACAAAACATAACATAGTGGGTTTTTTTACCTCTCCTGCAAATGATCGCCTCACAAAACAATATAAAACAAAAGAAATCCAATCACAAAATAATAAAAAACATAACATAGTGTTTTTTTATCTCTCCTGCAAACGATCGCCTCACAAAACAATATAAAACAAAAAAAATCCAATCACAAAATAATACAAAACATAACATAGTGGTTTTTTTACCTCTTCTGCAAATGATCGCCTCACAAAACAATATAAAACAAAAGAAATCCAATCACAAAATAATACAAAACATAACATAGTGGGTTTCTTTTACCTCTCCTGCAAATGATCGCCTCACAAAACAATATAAAACAAAAGAAATCCAATCACAAAATAATACAAAACATAACATAGTGGTTTTCTTTTATCTCTCCTGCAAATGATCGCCTCACAAAACAATATAAAACAAAAGAAATCCAATCACAAAATAATACAAAACATAACATAGTGGTTTTTTACCTGTCCCGCAAATGATTGCCTCACAAAACAATATAAAACAAAAGAAATCCAATCACAAAATAATACAAAACATAACATAGTGGGTTTTTTTATCTCTCCTGCAAATGATCGCCTCACAAAACAATATAAAACAAAAGATATCCAATCACAAAATAATACAAAACATAACATAGTGATTTTTGTACCTATCCTGCAAATGATCGCCTCACAAAACAATATAAAACAAAAGAAATCCAATCACAAAATAATACAAAACATAACATATTTTTGCTCCATGCCTGTATCAAGATGGCGGTCGAGTCCTGGTTCTCTGATTTTAATTCTGTGGTCACAATCAAAAGTCGTTGATTGGTAAATGTACCCAACCCTATTTAGGGTGGAGCTTGTTTGAAACAACTTTGTTGATGTTCAAATGACAAATTTACCAATGCCCTTGCACATTTTTTTTTCTATCACAATTCACTCCACCTTCGAAAAATTTAAACAGCATGTGCATTATCATTTGAACTACAACAAAATCACATCTACCTATTCTATTCATATCTATCTAGCTAGCTATAGCTATTAACATCTGATCAAGAACTTACATTTGTTAATTAAATGCAAGTTTGAAAAAAACAACTTTACTTTAACTCTTTAACGATATAGATACTGACATGTATATTAGAAATAAATATCGTACAACTGTCTGTGTCCATAATTTTTTTTTTTTTTTTTTAATCAGCTGGGCACTTGACGTCGTTTTGACATGTCTGAGTGCATGCCTGGACCCTGCTATGTCTGGGACATACGCCCTCTTGTTGTCATTAGGAAATAACAAGTAATGGATCAAGAGGGCGCTATATAATAAAATCAAAATCATTTTGTGTGGTAATCCGCATAATTGTAAAACTGCGTTACACTCTCTCATTTCAAATTATAAGTATGCAATTGGTATGCAATCATAGCACTATTAATAGTATTATGCTGCGAGGACACAGTATAAAGGTATGGGCTTAAAGGCAGAGTTTCTTAAAATATTTAAAGAACCTCTCGTGTCTATTTAATATTCCTATATATTTTAGGAATAATTTTGGCTGAGTGGAATTTTAATATAAAACCACATAATCCGGCCTCCATGTGCATGTTTTGCAAAAAGCAAAAATTATAGCTAAGAGTGCACCAAAATATTGACATACTTTTTTGGTATTTCAATCAGGTACAGTAAAAAGCTATCTTGTCATGTTTCTCTGCAAAGTTCTAATTGATAACTAAACAGCAGATTGCGTAACTCTGTACAAAATCTTCCCTTGCCCCCCTATACTAGCTTTAAGACGCACTCAAAACATAGGAGAGCGTCTTATCAGAGCAAAGATAACGTTAAACCAAAACCCTAATATATCTTTAACTCCGACTTTGCAAAGTAAAGCGGATGCTAACTCCAAATCCGGAATTTGCCCTATGTCTCCTACACTGAGAGATTTGTTGGATCTATTAGATGAAAATTAATTATCTATCATCACATTATCTTCATGAATGTTTCCTTACGAGCTTCCTTGACACTTTAGTTGGTTACACTAGTTCCATTGTTCCTATACGTACCTGATCTGCATGTTAACATGTTATTTTAAATATATAGACCTTATAATGAACCATAATAAAACCACACCCAATCGGGTAATCATATGGTCCTCATAATAAGGCTCTTTTATATGCACATTTATAACGCTGCACTGTAGGCCTAGGTATAGAACTTTATAAAACATGCCTAAAACGGGCTCATAATCATAGTTTCAACCAACAAAAACCAAAGTGTTGTATTTTCAAACTACCATTTTGAATATCAAAAAGCTAGACAGTCATTTGGTATATATGTGCGACAAAACAGCCTAAAATGGGCATCTATCCTAAGATTAAGGAATAATTTTGGCTGAGTGGAATTTTAATATAAAACCACATAATCCGGCCTCCATGTGCATGTTTTGCAAAAAGCAAAAATTATAGCTAAAGAGTGCACCAAAATATTGACATACTTTTTGGTATTTCAATCAGGTACAATAAAAAGCTATCTTGTCATGTTTCTCTGCAAAGTTCTAATTGATAACTAAACAGCAGATTGCGTAACTCTATCACTCTTTAAACATTTATTACCGTTCTGTGCTCCTTCGTTTTGGACATGGAACACCCGATAGACAGTGCGCGTTGAATTCTCTCCTAATGATCTCTTTATTTCATTAGCGAAGGAATCTCTGTTTGTTTGTTATCACAAACGTATTAATTAGACACTATCTAAATAAGATAAAGAGAAACATTAAATCCACAAAAAGACAAACGTGGTTTTAATTTCTGAGGGGTAAATAAGGTCAATGCTCGTTCGTGATATGAAGAAATAAATGGACAACCAGGTGTGCCACTTTCTTCATCTTTATTAAACTGGATCTTATTAAAGCATGGCAATGACATATTTATTTGCCTTAAATGAGAACAGTTTCTTCCGTGCACTGGTATATATCAATATTATAATAGATATATCAATCATGTCTTGCTTTTGAAAACTCCCGGTCGGATCCGACCTACGACCTTTTGCAAGACATTGCACTCTGCTCTATATCACGCATACGGCAGGCAGCCCCCAGCGTCCAACATACTTGGAAGTAGTGGCGCTGAAATCAAAATGTCAATTGCCATTACACTCGCATACTCAGCAATTTGCTACTATTGTGCATTATGGAATTGCTTTTTGAAAACAAACAAACTGTGATGCGCATGTGCCTTTATGGTTCGGTGATCTAATACTTGTTTACTACGGCTTTACTAAGTCATCTCGTTTGGGTCCTCTCAAAACCTAATATGTGCCTGGACACCTCGAATAAGCCGTAAAACCCCCTCTGGTAATTTTTACTTTTTTACATATTTGCAAAGAGCATGTTTCAGGGATTAAAATGACACCTCAATGAACTTCATATGACAATCAGAAGCGAAGTTATGGCTTGTTATAGGTTGTCATGAATCAAAACGCGAAACCGAGAAAAACGCGTTCAAAGTTAGGGAAGCATAATGACCATTCATCAGATGGGCCTCAGAAAATGTAGATTATTTCATATTTCCACTTATTTCTTTAAAATAAAACTTTGTATGTGTTTAGAAGAAAGCTTAAACATTTCAAATCTGCAAAAATCTCAACTTCGCCAAAATACGAGATTTGCATATATTTTCACCTGTAGCTCGAAATGAAGTTTGCCGAGTTTACGGCTCATTCGCCGCGTCCAGCCACATATAAAGAAACCCGAGACTGCATCACTTTGGTTTCTTCCTCCGTTCTACCATGACGTTATCTGATTCCGACTCGCTAGATCTAACATCCCCTTCTACTCCGGGAAAAAACCTCAACTTAGCTGCATACCGCATCCCGAAGCTACTGAAGTCACCGGAGATGATGGAGACCAATGACAGCCAACCCACCCCTGGACAGAGAGTTTCTACCAGTACCAAGAGAGAAAAAAATCATCTGACTGATCGCGCTAAGAAAATGGTGTGGGGAGAGTTGAGCAAAATCAAACATGTCCGATCTACTGCGTCCAATGTTCATTTTCTCAGATTGGATATCAAGCAAGCTACAGCAGACAGAGTTATTCTTCCTATGTTCTCCATTTCAAAACACCTTCCCCAGTTACCTGGGGAGCTCTGAGTTGGGCATTCCAATCAGAATGGGAGAACATTTTGAGAGAATGCTCACAAAAGCTGATGGACACCACAGCTAACTATCTGCTAACCGAGAAAGTGAAAGATTTGGATAAATTAGCGTCGGACATGGCTCCAAAAGCCACATTAGATTTCAAAAAAGCGCTGCCATCTGATGAAATGGAGAAGGGTTTAACGCTTTTCAACATAGTTGACCAATCTATGAAGAAACAGAAGAGGAAGAAGAAACCGGCAGCATCCTCTGGGAAGATCACCAAACGATCATCCAAGACAGACAAACACCGAGTGAAGAATCTCAAGAAGCAAAGAGGTGCAGTCAACCGCCGGCTAAAAATATAAGCCGGTATAAAACCAAACGGCCTTTTTTAAGGCCACCCATATCTTCTAAAAAGAGAGATGATCTTAGGCCGTCATTACACTATGCTTGGTATCAATTAAAACACAGTACATGTACTCCTTTGATACACGGTTAATATAATGGCAAAAAACAGGAAGTTCCGTAAACAGAGTATCAAACGGCAAACTAAGGACAAAATCAAGTCTAAAACTTGCCATTTGAATTCCCAAACCCTCAAGTCCAAAAAAATAAAGGATTTAGCCAATGCGAACAAAAAGTTCGTTATAAACTTAGCAAACGAAAATTTCTCTGATGCAGAATTATCTGTATTAGGGAGAGGTTTGAAATTTGTAGGTATCCCAAAAGATCCTAAAGCAAAAATGCTTGATAGGGATACAGAAACATTCATGAGAATAATGCGCATTCGTTATTTAATGTCCAATAAGAAAGCAAAACGAACACACAAGTTCAAACGAGCTTCTAATTGGCACCCTTTGTCTACACCTTGTTTGGATCTAGAAAACTACTTAGAATCCACGAGGTTATAACTTTCTAAAATTAAGAATAATAACATGAACGATAACTTGACAAAACCCGAACGTCAAGCTCTCAAATCATTAAGGGAAAAGAAACATTTGGTTTTCCAAAAACCGGATAAATCTCGTGGCGTGGTCGTAATCAATAAAAATGATTACATATATGAAGGCGAAATCATGCTGGAAGGTAATCAATACACTGTAATCGATGCAGACATGACATTTGATAAGGTAAAATTGGTTCAAAAACAGCTTAACCTCATGTTATGGGATCAAAGTATTGATAAAAATACACACGACTATCTATATCCGATAGAACATAAAATTCGAACACCAACTTGCTACTTTTTGCCAAAAGTTCACAAAACCACCCCTACTGGCCGGGTCTTTACTGGAAGACATATAGTCAGTAATGTTAGTCGACCATGTGAAAAAATTGGTGAATTTATCGACTTTTTTTGCAGTCCCTCTCGTTCAAAAAAGAAAACCTATACTAAAAAAAAAAAAAAAGATGCGATAAGAAAAATTGAGCAATTAAAACTTCCAGCCCAATGTCTTTTGGTTACAATAGATTGCATTGGAATGTTCACTAATGTTCTTCAAAATGAAGTTGAAAAAGAAGTTTTTAAGACTTTTTCGGAAGTTAATCCAGGAATGTACTTTCCTAGAATGCCACATATCCGTCATATGGAAGCATTATTAAAACTGATTTTGCATAGAAACTGTTTTTCATTTAATGAAAAATACTATTTGCAAACGACAGGCGTAGCTATGGGACAAAAATGCACCCCAGAACTATGTGACATAATGTTCCATTCGTTGGAAAAGAAATTCATTTCCTTAGCGATAAAATCTTCAAATGGTTCCGTTATCGTGATGATATTCTTATGTTTTGGTTAGGAGATGAAAACGAGTTAGCTAATTTTATATGTCGTATCAACTCTATGCACCGACTCTGAAATTCACACATGAGTGGTCAAAAACAGAAATTAATTTTCTAGACTTAACTCTATACAAGGATGAAAGATTTCATGACAAACAGATCTTAGATATAAAATGCTACAGCAAACCCTGTGACACATTTCAATATCTTTCTAGAGATTCGTCTCACCCAAATTCGTGTTTTCGTGGCATGGTTAAGGGTGAGGCTATAAGATATATTCGAAACTCCAGCTCGGAGACAGAATATGAGCACAAACTTGATTTCTTTATCTCAAAACTTCTCACAAGAGGATATAAGAAACCAGAAGTGCTCGCATGCCTAGCAGATATTTCATACAATAGAAGAAATATTTACTTAGAGGATGTTCCAAAGAGGTAATGCAAAAATCAAAAGGCACTTCTCAGGAACTGGCATTTTATATCAAATAATTATAACCTGTGCAAAATCTTCCCTTGCCCCCCTATACTAGCTTTAAGACGCACTCAAAACATAGGAGAGCGTCTTATCAGAGCAAAGATAACTTTAAACCAAAACCCTAATATATCTTTGACTCCGACTTTGCAAAGTATAGCGGATGCTAACTCCAAAACCGGAATTTGCCCTATGTCTCCTACACTGAGAGATTTGTTGGATCTATTAGATGAAAATTAATTATCTATCATCACATTATCTTCATGAATGTTTCCTTACGAGCTTCCTTGACACTTTAGTTGGTTACACTAGTTCCATTGTTCCTATACGTACCTGATCTGCATGTTAACATGTTATTTTAAATATATAGACCTTATAATGAACCATAATAAAACCACACCCAATCGGGTAATCATATGGTCCTCATAATAAGGCTCTTTTATATGCACATTTATAACGCTGCACTGTAGGCCTATGTATAGAACTTTATAAAACATGCCTAAAACGGGCTCATAATCATAGTTTCAACCAACAAAACCAAAGTATGTTGTATTTTCAAACTTGTTCATTATATCGGTTTGTTTTCTTAGTCTTATCAAGACCAGATACATCCATATAAGTAGTGAAGATTAAAATATGACACGCTTTTGTGTTTGATCCGCACATCTACCATTTTGAATATCAAAAAGCTAGACAGTCATTTGGTATATATGTGCGACAAAACAGCCTAAAATGGGCATCTATCCTAAGATCAAACACAGCAAAATGTAGCTGATGAGATTAACCAAAATAGATCAAATTAATTTGATCACAGTTAATCGAAACGCGTCCTACAATAGCTTCCAACGAGTTTCTTAAAATATTTAAAGAACCTCTCGTGTCTATTCGATATTCCTATATATTTTAGGAATAATTTTGGCTGAGTGGAATTTTAATATAAAACCACATAATCCGGCCTCCATGTGTATGTTTTGCAAAAAGCAAAAATTATAGCTAAGAGTGCACCAAAATATTGACATACTTTTTGGTATTTCAATCAGGTACAATAAAAAGCTATCTTGTCATGTTTCTCTGCAAAGTTCTAATTGATAACTAAACAGCAGATTGCGTAACTCTATCACTCTTTAAACATTTCCATGATCAGTGCACTTCTCAAGATTAACTTTAACAGTGATTACAAGCTTTGTTTCTGCTTAAATTAACCCCTGTATAGTAGCAGTATTTTTCTACTGTTGTTCTTAAAAATTGTACATACTAATGAACATGTGATTGACAGTAAGTACTGAAAAAAAAGTGGATAGCTCTTTCCAATAATTTTTTACACCATTTTTACAAAGATCAGTCCATTTTTCAAGATGCTTGTTCAGAGATATTTAACAATGGACCAATAGAGAAAGCATGTAATGCCATTTTATTTCTGTATATCGGAAGGTCGTGGGTTCGATTCCCATGCCGGCATACTCCCTTGCTTTATTTTCAAGTTGGGTTGTGTGCCGGTTGGAATCTGTATTTATTTGTTGTCATGTTTAATTGTAACACTTTGGGTTGGTAAACAGTTAATTATTTCTTATTTAATATATTCTGTTTCCTCTCGTAGCGAGCAATCGTTCCCCATTGTGTTTATTTGTTCTTGTGCAGGATGCGTATCCCCATTACCTAATTTACATTTATCCTATATTAACACATGCATTATATTTTTTATGTATATTCTATTGTTTTCAAACAGTCTTATTTAAGTAATCAACTAATAGAAATTAATTGCAGGCCAAAATACATCAATGTAACAGAACAAATGACACCTTAATATGATTACTATTTAAAACTGTTTCATAGTAGCCTAGATACTTTGCATAATTCGTATTTATTTTTGACTTCTGTTGTTATTATTATGTCGAATTGTATTATTTGGAGTATAAATAACCGTATAATATTTTGATAAACACATAGTGTT
This sequence comes from Amphiura filiformis, assembly GCF_039555335.1. Classification (NCBI taxonomy): domain Eukaryota; kingdom Metazoa; phylum Echinodermata; class Ophiuroidea; order Amphilepidida; family Amphiuridae; genus Amphiura; species Amphiura filiformis. The sequence continues at coordinate 30,974,518 of NC_092642.1, forward strand.
ATTATTTATCGCACTATATTAATATCGTTCATGAATTGTTAGATAAATAAAATTTGATTGATTTATACATAATTAACTATGCATATGCAAAATGGAAAAATAATATGCATAATTACATACATATGTAATATGCATAATTCTTAACTTGATTTACACACGTAATATGCATAATTATCTAATTAGAATATGATACAATATGTATCCAATATGCATTAAGTATCTATGCATATGTAATATGCAAAAGTATGTATGCATGTAATAGGCCTATGCATACTCATGTATATATGCAATGTACATATGTTATAGGTATACTTATCTATATGCATATACAATTTGCATATATAATATTGCTATTTATCTAATGCATATATATATATTGAAATATACACAATTAATTATCTATCGAATTATTCATAATTGCAAATGCAATATGCACTCATGCAATATGCACTCATAATATACACGTTGTAAATATGTATATGCATATTGTCTATGCTTATCCAATATGCAATATGCATAGATACTTAATGCATATGCATTTGTAATATGAATAATTATATATGCATGTTGCATATGTAATATTATATGAAACATGCATAATAATATATGCATATGCAATGATCTATCTATGCATATGTTATAAGAAAAATTATAGATGCATATAAAAGTGTAATATGCATAATCATATTTATTATTAATAACTTTGCCTAAAAAAATCATCTATCAAAATAGTATACAAATATTGAATGTTTGAGTTCAATGGTAAGAATATTTTTCAATTCAACGAGGCTTTGACGACTTAAATGGATCAGTTCATATTTCTCATGATTCATAAATTAGTTCACTTAGGCTACACATATCATAATCAATTAGGCTTCATCGTGTTTTATTTTAGTGTTTATAGTGCAGATACCTACTGAAAATGTCATCAAAAGAGGATTTAATTGATACTCTATTATCTATTATCATGCAGTTATATTATACCTAAATATTAAACATTCATACTTTACATCATGAAGACCTATATAAGGTATGAAAACAACAAGTCTGTTTAACCACCAGAGATGACGCTATTCCAAGCATATTATAATTAAATTGATTATTATATTTTAATATATCTTTTCAATTGCTTCCTTGCTTACTAAGCAAGCTAAAACAATATTACGTGTGTTTGCTGCCTTGAATGCGAGATTGCACGACAATCGCACGTATGTATGAACATCTTAACTGGAACGAACTTGAACTTTTTACAGTTGATGTTTTCTGATTTTCAGTTACTGACCTTTAATTTACTGTGACAGAGTAGGTCCTATAAGGTCAAGTTCACCGATTTGCAATTTCGTTAGGTCAAATGCATTTAGGCTATATCATTTATGAATAAAAATGTTTTCGTGCAAACGAGCCATAATCTTATAAAACTAACTATATATTAATATTGTATAACCCAGTTTGAGTTATACTTTATAATTGAAAATATAGTTACTTTATCATGTACGATGATGTAGTCAGGACATGCAGATTGTTTATATTCACATAATGCTTTGTTTGGCCCTTTACACTAATCTATAGTATATTACACTTGTTAGCCAAATACTATTTAAATATTGTATTTGATATATAAGAATAACATAATGTTAAAAAAATAAATGAAAGAGTGATTGGAGGAATATATGAATGATTGGATGAATATATCAATGAATGAATGAATGGATGAATGGATGAATGAATAAATGAATGAATGAATAGATGGATATCATCAAAAGTATGGATCTACACATACTACTTAACATCAACACATACTACTCAGTCTAAACGCAGGACAACCGATTGTTATTGTTCTGCAAGGCTCACTCAGTCATTTAATAAGGCAATACAAACGATCGAATTTGGTATTCAAATGAACAAAATTTTGAGTTACACCTTTTCAGTGTAAAATTTTTTTCTCGGCCAAATGAAAAGCAATAATTTTCATTTTTCAGTAAATGTCAGGAAAAACTGTAATGCTTGATACTGTATTTTTTTTTCAAATCTTAGTGTTAAACTTAGTCGTGAAATTCAGTCATTTAGTGTAAGATTTTCGATTTTGATAGGCTTAAACTCTGCCCGCGAGCCTTTTTTTGGATCAACCTTTTAGCTTTTCAAAGTAATATAGTTCGCTAAAGAAGGATTTTTCCCAACTTTCTAACGCACATCACCGTGAGCGATATATCATAGTTTTGTCAGAATTTCCGTTTTGATTCCATAATTTTGAATACCAGCTGAAAAATTTCAAATCCACGCGTGAAATACTAGCATTGTGGATCGATATCTCTGGGTGCCCGGCCTGGATACAGTTTTGCCAGAACTTCAATATAGCAAAGAAATTACCTAGTGTTTCGGTATAGTGCCTTTTGTTTGTGTTTGTTTGAAATTGCTTAAACCCACCGAAAGTCATAATGAAGCAGCCAAAACAATACAAGGTTAAACACGGAAGTTTATAACAACCTATTATAATGACCTAAAGGAAAAATCATTTATGGTAACAATGAGCCTTGCATTGTAAGTCATGGTTAAAATGTGTTGAGTACCCACCCCACCCCCATAGGCCTACATAATATTACATACCGGTACCTTATAATATTTATATAGCACGGCTATAGCTATACATTTAGAAAGTAGGTCCTATAGCGCTAAATTATGACAAATAGGCCTACACAAACCCGAACGCAAGTCTGAAGGGTGTAATGAAAATGCCAACCCGCGATGGGGGGGTCATTCAAAATTCACCTGGAGATAGGAGGGACAGAAAATTAAAATCCCCTCTAATAACACGCGAATTTTTTTAGGTTTGGACAGTGGATTTTCCCATGGACCTCATCCTAGGTAAATAAATAAACAAACAAACAAACAAACAGACAAAACAGACAAAATGGTTTTCATAATCATGGAATCCATAGCCCCTATAAATTGAAATTGCAGGCTATCACTGGAGCAAATTTCCAAAATCCACCTCATTTACCAGAATTGGGGATTTGGGCTACCAAATCGCTGGTCAGGCAATCCTGGTTTTCAATGGAAAAGGGACCTGGGTTGACAACAATTGAAATATCGATTATTTCTGCTGTTTGCTCTCGAGGTAAAGTACTAAGTTTGACATTTTCGGAGCATGAAGGGGAAAAGGGGAAAATAAAAACAGAAATTCTGACAAAACTATAATATATAGACCCACACGATGTGCTTTACAGAGGTGGGAAATATCTTTCTTTAGCAAACTATATTAGTTTGAGACGCTAAAAAATCAATTCTGTAAAAAGCTCACGGGCGAACTAAAGGCCTATAAAAATCAAAAATATCACACTAAAAGACACAATTTGATGCTTAATTTTAACACCAGGATTTTAAAAAAAATTTTTCATCCAAGCACTATGTTTTTATTTGACATTACTGAAGAAGAAAAAAAAAAAATTTTGCTTTATATTTGACCAAGAAAATAAATTTCAAAACAAAAAGGTGTATCTCGGAATTGTGTTGATTTTAACATGTATCGATCGACTTTTAGCGCGACTAAGCAGAACAAAAGATTGGTTGTCCTGCGTTTAGACTGTACTTAAAGGGGCACTTCGTGATCCACAGCCTCATCCCCCACTTTTCTCAAAAAAGTTGAGATTTTTATATCACTGGAAACCTCTGGCTACATAATGTTTATGTACAAAATATTTCTTGCAGATTAATTCGTTTTGCAAAGATATCGTGAAATTTGAATTTCGTTCTGGTGCACCAGAACGAAATTACAACGCATTGTCTATGGAGCAGTGTAATACACATAATCATGCATAACTCGCAAACGCAAAATCGGAATCAACTGAAATTTTGGAAATAGGCTTTTTTCGTGGATATGTACTGAAAAAATGTCATAAAAAGAGGATGCTAGGATCACGAAACACTCCTTTAACATCAACACTAAAAGTACCGTCAAATAAATACATGAAATATTGAGGGAATATATGAATTTATTAGTGAATACAATTGTCCAAGTTCTATACATTGACAACATCGACGCTAAAAGTAAACAATAAGCTTACAATACTAAAGATAATAATATCAACATAAACAGATTGGCATACCTGCATGAATCAATATTGACGTTAAAAAACTTGCTTACCTAAACAGACAACCTTGTTACAAATATCGAGGGGATGAAAGCTTGTAGAATACCATGCATGCGAAAAATGTGGAGAGATTGTAGATTACCTAAACGGACATATCGAAGGGATGAAAGCTTAAATGTGCAGAGACTGTAGAGGGCGGTAATGTGAGTGCGGTGCAAAATCCTCACATTGATATTACTCCCTAAATCATGCCATAGCTGGCTAACGATGCCAACTTCTTGATTCTATTGCCTAACTCACGTGCACTTTCCCCCGGTTTTTGCTTCACTTGATTCAACTCCATTATGTAACTACTCTTACACTCTCTCGGACCAAACTCTCTTTCTAGCACCTCCACAAGATCTACATATGTACAAGTACGGGGTGTCACATCATCAGTTGTTAACCTGTTCAGTGCATCATCCTGACAGCATGAAAACAACTGAAATGCAGCCTCTTTATCAGACCATCTATTGTACTCGCGGCATGCTTCAAACTGGGACAGAAAATCTGCCAACACGCCCTTGCCATCATATTTCTGAGGCCTCATTCGAGCACTTGTAGGCCTACTCACTTTTTCACTTTCGCTTTCACTCATACTAGTACTGTCAGATTGTTTCATTTGAATTTCCCGCTTCTTACGCCCTTTTCTTTGTTTCTTTTGGGAACCTAATTTCTTTCCGACACCTTTCCCTTTACCCTCTACCTCACTTTCACTCGTACTAGTATATTTGTCAGATTTCTTGGTCTGCACATCTCGCTCACACAGTTTTCCCTCACTCACTCGAGATTCTAATCTTTCCAGACCACCACAGATCTTTTCATTTGCTTCACTGCAAGATTCACTCATTGTACTTCCTCGTTTTTCTTGTAACCGCTTTTCAAGCAATGCAAGATTTGTGTCAAAGTCACTGTCTTCTTTCTCAAATTGCCTCATTCTCTCTTTCCTTGCAAGTTCCTCTCTCTGACGAAACTCTCTAAACCTCAACTTTGCCTTTCTTTGCATTGCCTTCTCCCATTCTTTTGCCTTCCCCTCTTCCTTATTTTCATATTCTCTTCGCTCTTGTTGAGTCTTTTTTATACTATGGATGCACTCTTCCAACTCCCATTCAACTGTTTGCTTCTCTGTTTGGACATCTTTCAATTCCGCCTTCATTCCCTTCACTCTTCCCAACAACTGTACTCTTTCCTGTTCTGCTTCCCTAACAACACGCCTTAACTCTTCTACAGTACTATGAATATGTCTAACCAATGCATTTTGTTCATCTATCTCTGACGTCTTAGATCTAGCCTCCCTAGCAAGTCTCATAGCTTCCTCTTCCAGCACATCATTTAATCTTCTCAGGTCTCTCTTCTCCTTCTCAAGTTCATCATTTTGTCTTTCCAACATCTCTCTCTCACTCACAAGCCTTTGTCTTGATTGCTTGCTTGTACGCAACTCATGCCTTTCTCTATCTATCACGCTTTCTTCTCCATCACTGTCACTATTTGCCTGAGACTTTCTTACATATGTCTCTTCTCTACTTCTAGTTGACCTCAGGTTATAACGACTAAATCTCTCCTTTGATCTCTTACTCTCCGAATCACTCTCTTTAGAACTCACTCCTTCAGAGTCATTGTGCGCAATGGTCTCAGAGGCCTTACTATCCACTGCACCCAACTCTGCGCCTCTAACCTCTATTTCATCATGCACAGAACCCTCCTTTTCCATTATTCCAGTCTCACTTTCTTTATCTGCACTCATGGCTAACAGAGTCCATTAAACTTCAGACTGTCACACCAGGGGTTCTTTTGTTCTCACAAAGTATAATACCACACGCCTGTGTACACTAAGTTAATTAATTCTCTTGTTTTAAATATCTTCTATATTTAAACATTTGGTTTGACCAGTACTCTCAGTTCACTTAGTTTCCACACAGACACATGCACAAAGCAATTATTTTCTCTCATCCACTGAGTTTACACACAGATGCATGCACAAAGCAACTATTTTCCCTCATCCACTGAGTTTACACACAGATAACACACAGTTTTTCTCATCACGGAATTTACACACAGTTACTTGATCTTTATCTCTAAGGGTGTGTCTACAAATTTAACACGATCCCACCGCTGCCACCATTTGTGGCGGGACCGGAGACTGGTAGGGCTACTGGTTTAGTATTATCACCACCACGGGTTCGTTGGTGTGGCAGAACACACCGTGTGGACTTTGACACAAACCTTATAGAGATAACAACACGTTTCACACATGTATTTTTTCTATTTCAATTGGTAGCTTTATTTACTCCTTTTCTTCGTCACAACAAACTCTTCACAATCAATAATATCGCAATATAATACTAGACTGTGTGCCTACAGAATACCCCAGAGAATGCCAATAAATAACGATCAATCCAATAATACCGAAACCTCTGTGGAAATAAAGCGCAGAGAAAAATATGAATAGTAACTTGCAAAAAATGACAACATGATACATTTTAAATAAACATGACTAAACTGAGACTTCTGTACCAGCTGCACAACAATACATGGCAATTTTGCAGGCCTATACTAATTCAACATCCTTTTGAGTTTATTGTGACAAACACAAACTCCGCTCGCTTGCACAGTTTTGATATTGAATTCATAATAGGCCTATGTTCCCATCCAGGGATCATCATTCTTTCAAATTAACCACATAGGTTAAGAAATCAACACACACAGATCCTGTCGCTTATATCAACCCATGATATACACACGTCATCATCAATTCATAATCACACAGTTTTCTTTAATCATTTAATATTGTCAAGCTCAGGTCTGCACACAGCTAGATCACCTGACAAGTTTTCTTCCAATATATACTCTCATCATTATCAATTAATCATCACACACAGTTTTTCTATTACGATTATTATCAAGTTCAGGCCCATCACACAGATCACCTGACAAGTTTTCTTCCAATTGTTACGTAACGCATCACACAGCGAAAATCGTTACTAATCACACAGCTTTTATCATTACTAACACTGACCATGGAAGAAGAGCATTGCCACTTTTAAAAATAGAAGTCTCAGTATCATGTTTTAAGCATGTACATGTAATCAAGAAAACACATAATAACATACACTTACCAATACCAATCATCCACAATAAATAAACACAAATCCTAGATACTAGGCGGCAAGTACTGAGTGTTTGGAATAAACACACTAATCTTTGGCAGGAATGAATACTGAGGCAGTGTATTGTAATATAAAAGTATGAAAGATATGTCCAGAATACAAAAAAATAGTTTCTATAAAAAGGCACAATTTGGCATGTGAAAGCACACGTTTCTGAGCTGCAAGAATATCTGCTTGGTCAACAAGATCAATAATACTGAGTGGAGTTTTTGTCATAAATCAAGCAATTTATGATGTCAAAAGATCCTATCCAAACTTGACCAAGATTTCACTTTGGTTCAAATAAATTTAACAAAAAATAATACTGCTTTTTGTTTATCAAATGGAATGCCTCATGTATGAATACAAAAAATATCAAATATGGAAATAAATATAAACTATGTACTATTAACAACTCTGATAGACCTTGCAAAACCTGAGTTTATAATGTCCCTGAATACAAATGCAAAGCCTCTAAAAAAGTGTGTTTGTGAATCACAAAAGTTGTATAAACACACAAGTTTTTTTACATTTAAATATGATAAAACATTGTTTACAAAATATCTTAGCATGAGCAGAGTTCCCAATTATCCCAAAAAATATTAATGAAGAAACAAATCCAATGAAAGACAGCCCAATTTGACACGATCACCTCCCTATTAATTTAACAGCAAAATCATTCATTCCCTCCCATGCATAACCAATGCTAAATATCCCGAACAAATTTATAATTGAACTCCATTCATACTAAGATACTAGACCTGAAGAATAAAATATCTTGAACCACTTCGAATTATAAAACACCAAAGCGTGGTACATGTAAGTTTCAACTGACTAAGGCACAATATTTTAAAGTCTAAACATGAGATGAAATCAACTAAGTAAAATCACAAAGGCCGAAAAGTATTTTGTTACCAAATATTTCATTTCATCACCAAAAAAAATCCACAAGTTGTTTTTATAAAAATACACTTTGAGATAAATAGAACTCCAGCTGTGCAATCAATGCAATGTATGCTTTTGGTAATTAGGTTGAAAAGAACAAAGGAATTGACATGCATGACTCATGGCTTATGTCAACACACACAGATCTGTTGCGTCACAGCAAAACTTTCATCACACAGCAAAATACAAGAAAAAGTATAACTTAAACACGCTTGATTTCAGCCAAATTAATCCGTATAGGTGCTGGAATTGCACCAAACTTCTCTGAAACTATCATATTTTGGCATGGGAGCCATGAATTTTAACTTGAAAAAGAAGCAATTTTGGAAGTTTTAAAATCATCATCTCAATGGCAATGAAATTGTGCACTAAGACCATACACTGAAACTACTGCACTCATGCTTTTGGGCAAAAGTTTTATAACATGGCCTAATTTTGGAGATCTATAATATTATAATACAGAAGTTAAAAGACTTACCAGTATTATCCCAGGCACAAAATATAAAAAATCTTTCCAGCACACAGCTCCTCACACAGTTCTAACTTGGTAAACTTTCTGCTCACACAGAGCTCCCACACAGTATAAATCTAGTAAATTAAGTAACTTTTCCCTCACATAGAGTCCACACAGTATCAAATCTAGTAATTAAGTAACTTTTCTCTCACATAGAGTCCACACAGTATGAATCTTTCTGGGTGTGCAACTGGGTTTTGATAAGGCCTAATTTGCATAATTGGGGGCAGTATAATTGGGGGCAGTATAATTGGGGTGTTTCTAATAATTGGTAGACAGTGGTTTTTATTTTATGCATTAAAGGGATACCTTTCAATATCCCATTACAATATTATGTAGTGAAAAAAAGCGCTGGAAATAAATTAAAGCTTAAGAAATATGATGTACTATCTCGTACTTATCTTGTGTTTCCCTGTTTCTGGTAAACATGTTAAAATTTAATATCTTTTAATAGGTTCACACCGGCATGCAGCATGGAACTATTCACCCTTGTATTCCAGAGTGCCTTCCCTTAGACGAGGTTACATTAGCGGAGAAAATGCAAGAGACGGGATACTCCACTCACATGATCGGTAAATGGCATCTCGGACATTACAAAAAAGAGTGTCTACCAACTAAAAGAGGATTCGACACATACTTAGGTAATCGATCGAACAAATTACTTAAAAGGTCCACTACAGACTTTTTATTCGAGGTAGAATATTCGATGCAACGTGTCTTCGTTATTAAATCTACACTGCTCAAAACAAGTATCGTTACCCTTACATAGTCGCTCTGATTTAAAACCAAAAGAGTATTGAGCAATAAACTCGCTGAATGCAGCATTTCATAGACCTCATTGCACTCAGAACTTAACATGTAGTCACCGGCTTCTATTGTTATGCTTAGTCGCGCTAAAAGTCGATCGTAACATATCAGCACAATTCAGAGATACATCTTTTTGCTATGAATTTAATTTTCTCGGTCAAATACTTATAAAGCAATATTTTTCCTTCAGAAATATCATTTAAAACATAGTGCTTGGATATGCATTTTCTATAAAAAAAAATCCTGGTGTTAAAATTAGGCATGGAATTGTATCTTTTTGTAAGATTTTTGATTTTTATGGGCCTTTTAAGGCCTATAAAAATCAAAACATCGCTCGCGAGTTTTTTTCGCAATATTGTCTGATAGTGTCAGACCGGAATACAACTGGCACACAGTGTCGACAGCCAGTGTTATAAATATAAACTTAATACTCCGTTGGTGAGCGACGGGCGATTGGTATTTCACCGAACGCAAAAAAAAAAGGAGGCCTACCGTATCTGATTGGCTAGAAATCGATCGCTGATCGCTCAGAGGTGTAGTACAAACTCAAAATGGAGACATGTATTCAATTCGATTGAAATCGATATTCTATTATTGACGCAGATAAAGAAAGTCGATAATGTACATTGAATTATAGATACAGCAGCTGGATCTTACACGGGTTCCTTTGTATAATTCATTTCTCAAATAGTTGAATATATTACAATTTTTACTTTGGATTTCAAAATTTTTACTTATAAAATGCAGTAAAATATATCCACAACAAACAGCAAGGCCCCGCTAATTAGTGCATTGCTTTTCGAGTCAGTGTACTGGAAACAAAACCTGCGTTTTTCCTGACAACAAATCGAATTTTCTATAATGGCAACACCATAATGTGGTACTGATCATCAGGCACAAATCATAGAATAGAAACAATGCGGCAGGCTCTGTGTGATATCTCATATCATATAAATGGAATGCTTAGCCTGAGTCGCTCGGCCTATCTCGAACAAAATCACCATGCGTAGCTTTTGAAAAACGAGAGGATTCGTTGTACTATCACGGAAATTCTTGACACGAAGATATAGGGATGATGACGATGTGTGGCATCAATCTATTTTTGAGATATTTTTCAAGGTAATTCTTACATCGTACTCATCAACATAATATCGTTACATTGTTTTTCACATCACATTTTTATAGGTTACTACCTTGGAAATGAAGACTACTACACTCACTACCGAGGACATAGTTTTGGAAATTATTCTTTCAAAGGGTATGCCTTCCATGATGACACCAGCAGTAGCTTTCGGCCAGCATACGAATATACTGGGCAGTACGCAACCTTTGTTTTTACTCAAGAAGTGCAGAAAATCGTGAAGAATTACAAATCACCAAAGGTATAATTGGATCGTATTTCATTCAATTGTTTCCTGCCTACGACATTATAAAAAAATCATGGAAAACCTATCAAAGCAGGTGCTACATTCATGATGCAAACTAAAATTATTTTACTACTTTCTTCTTATATTGCAGCCATTGTTTATATATCTACCTTTCCATGCTGTGCATAATCCCCTACAAGTTCCAAAGCAATATTCAGAACCGTTCAAGAAACTTATACCAGACGAAGATCGAGTAACACTGGCTGGAATGATAAGCTGTCTTGACGAAGCTGTACAAAATATCACCACTACATTGAAGGAAACTGGACTTTATAATAACACTATTATAATATTTTCCACAGGTAAATATTTATTTCAGAATTTACCGTTGCACGCTCTCACGGCCCCACGAAGTGGCACAAACGGGTTTGGATAACGTCGTCTTCTGTAATGTTAATGATAATCGGAAACTGAATTAAAAACCCTAGTTTGGCTATCAACTCCTGGCACAGCCTGTGATTGGTTAGTAGCGCGTAAAAGGAATGTGGGTTCATCTGCTGCATTCAAATAGCAAAATATTGCGGAAATGATAAAAAGCAACTACGGTATCCATGGTATCATTGACTTGGTGCCATCGTGAATGAAAGTTCCCAATTACTAAGCGCGAACTTTTGAGACGGTTTATATATTTGACGGGCACGCTGTACCGATGCATTCAGAATTGTCAATCGTCACGACAAATCTGAGTTTGATCGCCAGGTGACGTCCGACGCAAGCTAGTAGTTTTAATTAAGTCTCCGATTATAGTATAAAGGGGGTATTATCATTATCTCTGGGCTTCGTTAGTTTGAATATGATATTCTCGCGATATCCATACTAAATCTAACTTAACGCGATATATACATATATTAGTCGTTTGTGTATCATTTTGTAGACAATGGCGGTCCTTTTGCTGTCGCCGTTAGCAATTGGCCATTACGAGGTTCAAAGGCTACGCTATGGGAGGGTGGTGTTCGTGGAGTTGGATTCATTCATAGCCCTCTGTTGCCAAAAGAGGTCCAGGGCACCACCAGCAATGCTTTCATTCACGTTTCTGATTGGTTCCCAACCATCGTTTCTAGTATAGCAGGAGGAACACTTAATGGAACCAAACCACTGGACGGATATGATGTCTGGGAAGCTATAACGTAATTTTCGATTTGAGTACAATCAATCAATCAATCAATCAATCAATCAATCAATCAATCAATCAATCAATCAATCAATCAATCAATCAATCAATCAATCAATCAATTAATCAATCAATCAATCAGTCTTTATGTCATTCAAATTACAACAATACAATAACTGCAAAACATACACATTTGAATGAGGATATGTTCAGAAGGCCATAATTTATCTAATAAAAACAATTACATACATACAAACATCACCCACCCTCTTTCATACATTCATGTAGAACTAAGCATATTATACAAGATACTACATCGTATAGATATTTCTCCGAAAAAAAAACCGAAGTTAAACCCTCAAGGATTTGGCTGCCAAACCTTGATACTTATAATGCAATCATACAAATAAATAATATTATCTTAAAGACGATCTGATTATTGATAATTATTAATACGGTAATAAGTATAAAACTCAATTTACATATGTGCCCTAGTAGCAACATTTTCCTCAGATTGTATAGATTTACGGACATGAAAACCTAACATTTAATTTTTATAAACAATTTATATCGACAAGCAACATCCAGATGATCTATCCCAGCAAACACAAAAGTATTTTTAAAACGTTTTAAACATGTTATATTTTAGGTTTTGGTTAATATAAAAACGTTTTAATAACATTAAATGTCGGGTTATATAAAGGTCATGGAAACGTTTTAAAACGTTTTGAATGGAAACACACTACAACAATATTTTGAAAATGGTTTCAAAATATTTTTGCATACATTATTCGCAAAATATTTTGTCAACATTTGAATAACATTATGTTAGAATATTTGCAGTAGGTTATCAACAAATGTTTTCAAATGTTATGAAAACGTTTTATGTTCTTTATATAACCCGACATAAACGTTTTCTGGAAAACCTTTCTAGCTTTTTGCGAATGGTGTTGCAAACGTTTCGGTTTGCTGGGATATTAGAGAGATTGCGGAGAGGCGTTCACTGCAAACGCCATACGGGTTACGGATTTCTGCATTTTGCGGTAGAACGTCATAGTCCCGTTCACATTCAAACTAGCCTCCTACACAGCCAGTTTGTGTCGGTCCTAACGCTCGTCGTTCCTAGTATGTTCGTGATAGCCGCATAGAGTCTGAACCAAGACTACGTGTAAACGCAATTGCAATCATGATGGCGCTATGCTGAGACAAATAATCTAAAGGTAATAGGAAGCACCCATTGATTCACCTTGGGTGCATCGAACCAGAGAAGATTATCTTCTTTCATCGACCTACTTTCCTCGGTATTGATATGCAAATACGACTGGCTGTATCTATAATGCTCTAAGCATTCAGTCCAGATTAGCGATATTTGAGTTTTGCGGGCTATTGGAAAATGAGTATAGGCCTATGTTCACACGTGTATGCTATTTATCTAAATAATCTAAACAGAGTTTGGTGTTGGATGCCTAGGAAGTCTTTGGTGTATATTATTCGAATAACAAGAAACAAACTCCATTATCATATAAATAATACCCTGTTTACTTTCTAAAGCAAAATGAAAATAGATAATCTAATACGCCTAGTTCGATTACTACCCAGCAAACACAAATATATTACAGAAACCGTTAAATGTCGGGTTAAAGGTTATGTGAGGGTCAAAGGCATTAAAAGTTTTAATAACATTAAAAAAACCCTTTGTTCTAAACTTGCTGATAAACGTTCTAACACAATAGACACTTAAATATGTTTGGCAAATGATATTTTACTATAACATTTCGAATTTTTAAAATGTTGTTGTATTATTTTTTCAGTATAATACGAGTTTTCATGATTTTTATATAAACATACATCGATATGTTATCAAAACGTTTTAACTAAAACCAAAAACACATGCATTATCATGTTTTAAAAACATTTTGGAGTTTGCTGAATAGTATCCATAAGCAAAACACTTTGACAGCTGTTTAATGCACAACGAAAAAGCAAGGCGAAAAATAGCGTTGCACGAACTTCTGTTCCCCGTCCCAAACAGACAATTATACCGCATTTATGCCGTAACACGACACAATCCTGCCTAAAACGTCTCTTCGCAAGCTGATTTTTGGACGGCATTTTCCACACACAAATGAATAGGCAATCTGCCCGTTCGAAATCGCGTCGAAAAAAAATCGAAATTTGTTCACTTCTTCTTGTCTATACGAGATCAAATTTGAACCCCCAAAATGGATTTTATTACATGTCGGACTCTACTTGTTCTATTAAGATACTTTGATTCGTTTCATAACATGACAAACATAACATTTTTCTGCATTTTATAATGCGTTTTTTGTCATTTTGGAACGTCATTTTTGGCTACCAACCGCAACGTAATCGCCTTACGGTAATTCCACGATTGACCAATTCACAATAGATTTCACCCTCTAGAGGGCATAATAACCGATTTTCGACTAATGTAGCTTGCCGTTCGCGTTCCCGTGTCACGTTTCACGTAAATTTCGCAATCTCTCTATTACCTTCAAATCTCAAAACGTCCCTCTCTAACTATTATTGTCATATATTTGCATGATTGTTTATTCCTATCCAGAACAAGTAAACCTTCGAAGAGAAACGAGCTGCTTCATAATATAGATCCGCTGTATCCAGTCCCGAAGAATGGTTCGGATCCGTTTTCTTCTTTCAATACATCTCTTCACGCAGCATTAAGAATAGGAGATTGGAAGATACTTACAGGTGTTCAAGGTCAGTAACATCAATGAATCAATATATTTATTGCGAGCAATGAACAATAAAATACATCAGCATATTGGTAATTTAAAAGCTGATAACTTTGCAATCAAATTACGTGTGCTAGGGATGCAAGGATTCCAGCAAATAATAAATAAATAATAAATTTCAGATTTATATAGCGCCTTTTTCCAGCTAGATCTTGAAGGATTCAAAGCGCTGTAATTTCGCTGCCATGGTGAATCATCACAATCAGATCGCATCATCTAGGCCAGTTGCAGCCGAACCTCAGGCGCAGACCTATCCGCACTTAGATTGTAACATCCACCAATTATCTGTGCAGCTCCCCAAATTCCATTGGGTGAAGGAAGTTTTTGATAACCAAACAACTAATCACCGATTTTTTTTTAAGCAGGAGGAAACCGGAGATCCCGGAGAAAACCTGCGAGAGCGAGCATGGAATCAGGATAAACCAAGTGCACATGAGTCCTGGGTTGCGTCGGGGCTTGAACCCGGGACCTCAGTGGTGCAAAGCGAGGGAACTACCGCTGCGCTTACTCACCCTCCCGAGTTAGTATGCTTGGTCACTGGACTAGTTCAGTTGCGATGACATTAACTCAATCAAGATAATATATTAGGGGAGCAAGGATTCCAGCAATAGTATGCATCACTGGACTAGTTCAGTTGATGATGATGACATTAACTCAATCAAGATAATATGCTAGGGGAGCAAGGATTCCAGCAATAGTATGCATCATAGGACTAGTTCAGTTGATGATGATGATGATGACAATAACTCAATCAAATGATTCCAGCATCCGTATGCATGGTCACTGGACTACTTCACTTGATGATGACAATAACTCAATCTAGTACTGTTGGCTTTCACTACCTACAGCCTTTAACGTATTTTCTTCTCTTCAACACACAAGAACCGCGAACCGAAGTTTGAAGACTTCGCACAATTATGATAACCTTTGTACCACCACTGGCTAATATAAGTTTCACAGAGTTTCTTGTTATAACTCTACATTGCTGCTGTTGTTTAATTGTTCTCCAGGCCTTATATATTACAGCACATTGCATCATCTCTAAATACAGCTCTTTACAACACCACAAGCCAATCAGAATCATTAATCTGTATAGATGGTTACTGCAATAGCGCCACCACTTCATCATGTGGCAATCATGATCATTCTAGCGGTTTACATTATGTATGATTGTTTACTAGTATTTTCCATTTTCCATTGAATCTCTAGAATATTCAATACAGATCAATAGAGATAAATGTCAGAACAATTGAAAATTAACTAATGACAAAATACATAACTTTTAATGAATATTATGGAACATTTTGGGGCACATAACAATAGTTATTTGGTACGCGTCATAATTTCATAAATTTGTGAAGCACCAGTTTGATGAAAAAAATGCCTGCTTTAAACTTGAAAGCGTCGATCTAATGGCACAGGCCTTTTGAGTTCTTCTTTAAGACACTGCCAGAATAGATATTGTCCGTGTCCATCTACAGGCCATTTGAGGCACTCAACTCTGCAAAATAATTGTCTGAGCAGTAGAGTTAATCTCCTTTCAGGAAGGTCTTCCAGGAGTATAAAGATCAGGACATTAGGATTCTCTTCTAGAACCCTGCGATGTGCCATGTTTAGTTCAAAGTGACACCAATTGTCGTCAACAAAATGAGGCGAGAGGATTGCAATAACTTTGCGACTTCTTTGTATGTGAAGTGACAATTCATTGAAGATTAGTCTGCCTGCACGAATGTCTCTGGTCTTAAGACAAAGCCTGAATGGTTCTTCACCTTCTTCAATGTTGGCTAGAAGTTCACCATCTACCCAATCTTCATCTTGTCCATGGTATATTACATACGCATCATATCGAGGTACACCATCCTCATCTTCATCATCACCAAGAACATCATCATCGTTATTGATAAGGTTAATTTGATATGGTCTTCTGTTGAACAGAAGGAAGCGTATGTATCGAATATGCCATCGATACCGTATCACTATTATAGTTGTAATGACTACAACAAATAAACATGCTATGCCTATTGAAATGTACATCCACAATTTCGGTTTGCAGTCCAAGAAGATCTCCGTCACACTCAATCCATATTTTGAGTGTGGGGAATGACAAATATAACTGTTATAGTCATCAGGAAGGAGAAGATCAATAGGACCGTCATAAAGACAAACAACTCGATCAGTTAGTAACCATTTCCTCAATGTCATAACATTGCAATCACATAATAGGGGATTATTTTGAAGCTCTAACGTTTGAAGTTCTTGATGGTTTGATTGAGATAGAAATGACTCTGGTACAACTTCAATTTTGTTCCCACCCAAAAGTAATGTTTGCATATGATTCATATTTTGTAGATTACTAAGTGATACTAGTTGATTGTTACTTAAATCCAGCCATGTCAAGTTGCTCAATAGCATAGCTTCTTCTTTGCTAATAACAGATATTAGATTTGAATGTAAGTCAAGAAATTGCAGATTGTGTGATTTAAATGTATTCAGGACTGCTTTTATTATGTTTGGAGTATAGTCTTTGCCTCCTATCACAACATTGGCCATATGAAGCCGCTGTAGATTAGGTACAATAACTTCAGCAGTTGCAAGATCATTCAAAGTCCAACTTTTATTGAGATAAAGAGTCGTAAGTTTTGGACATGTACATTTACCAAGATGAATCATCCGAGATGATGCATCCAAGATATTCAGATTAGGTGCATTACGACAAATCTGAACTAAATCTATGCTTGATGAAGACCATGCTGGTGATTCCATACTTAGCAGTAATGTTTTCACTGATGGGTTACACGGAAAGCTTTGTGGCAAAGAAAGAATGTCATTGTTTGATAAATCCAGCATCTCAAGTGATGTGATCACACAAAGCTGATCATATATGATATCATCTTGTATCTCATTGTCAGCCAGGTTCAGAATCTTGAGAGAATTGTATGTACCAAATATGTCTAGCGCCCCTGATGTAAATATGTTGAAATATAAAAAAGATAATTGTAATTCCTGTAAGTTTTCTAATCCAACAAAGGCATCTGCCGAGAACATCTTAACAGCTTCAGGATCTTCACTATTCCCAGCTATCCGTAGCACATGCAGATTAGGAAACCACTTGAAAGGAGAACATTCAATCCAAAATTCAAAAGCATAGATATCAAGCACATTCAAAGTAGCATTCCATTTTTCTAAGCCTTCAAATGTTGTGGAATTCAGGTTGACATTAGAAAATTCAAGAAATAAGCTACGAAGTGGTGAATTTAGCGAATTTAAATCTGGGATGATTTCATTGACATCTGATGCTACAATATCAAGACTTGTGGTAATGTAGGTACATATATAGAGAGTACAGTTCAATAGAGTCAGCCACAACTTCTTTCAAAGGAATTTCTGTTAAACATTCATTAGTTATGTTTAGTTCATCAGCACCTCCAAGAATTAATGTCTGCAGGGAGATCAGTGGGCAGAAATCATAATCGGTACAACCTCCAATTACAAGGTTCAAGTATAGGGTTTCTAATTTACTAAGTCCAGTGAAGAACTCTTTGGTGGCACTACAATCAGACAATGGCATATACACTAAAAGACTTTGCAGAGATGTGAGGTTAATGAAAGGGGTGTTTGTTATATTGTTGAGCCATCTAAAATCAATGCTGAGGTCCTCCAAGTTTGCCAGTGCTGCAAGTGTCGATGAAGTGAAACTGTTGATTAGATTTTCTTTAAGATGAAGTATCTGCAGTGAAACAAGATCTTCAAATGGAGTACCGGTCAAGTTTTGTAAATTATTGTCAGACAGGTCAAGTTTGAAGAGTTGGTGTAGCCCTTTGAAGCTATTGTCATAGATGTAAGATATATTGTTTGAAGACAGGTCCAGATCAAGCAAGTTGTTGAGCCCATTGAATGCATCATTAGGAATGATGCTAAGCTGGTTGGAGTACAATTCAATCACCTGCAGAGAAGCATTACTTGGTAATAGTGGTATGCACACTAGGTTTCTTTTGACACAATCCAGACGGGTATGGTTGTATACCTTACAAGGAATTTTTCCTGACGAGTAACATGGTGACTGGTGAATGGCTGCTGAAGTCAATACCAGCCTGTGGCAAAATAAGAGTAGGCTGATGTATTGTAGTATAATCACAGCCATGTTGTTAACTGGTGTGGAAATGTGGAGAGAACTAAAATTCATAAATTCATACCATGTCTTTCACGTTATATTGAAGTACTGAATTTGCGCAATGGAAACAAGTTTGCACCGACAAGTTACAGTATCGACACATGAGCAGACACAAGCAGCATCTACTTTCTGTCATGAGACACGGTTGCTACTTCTTACTTTCTGTCATGAGACACGGTTAATGCTACTATTTGCTTTCTGTCATGAGACAATATTTTTACTTATAACTTTATGTCATGGTCTATAATTTTCATTGATTTTATCAGTATTCCACTTTCATTTCTTCATGGGGTATATTGGGTATAATGCGCTAGTTCTCCCGATTCCAGGAAAATACAGCTTTATTTTTTTATGAATAAAATGTTATCCTGTTTTGCCAATGAAACATTTAAATCCTAATTACTGACAATGAAAGAACATGTGATCAAACTGAACAGGTCATTTGCGCTAATATTGATTTTAAGATATAGTTCATTATAGTATTCATCTTCTGTTTTTATTTTATTGTTCTTAGCGATACTTAAAAGGAAGCCCAGTGAGAACAGTTCTTCTGGGGCGAACCAAACCTGCCTGGTTATCAAATTAATCAGTGACAATGTTGTCTCTGAATTTGTTTAAGGTGCTATTTGATGTTTTAATGTTATTTCTGCATCAATTAGCACCTTCCAAATTCAGAGATAACCTTGATTAATTTGATAACCAAGTAGGCTTGGTTCACCCCAGAAGAATAGCCCTGGCGAGGCTTCCTCTTTAAAGCCATGTACGATGCTACATGTATAATATGAAATTGTTTTTTTTTTTTCAAACCTGTTTTTTTGGTATATTTGTAACATTTGCACATGTCCCAAATGGAATCAGCCAGACCTGTTGTCTTTATAGGTCAACAGAGCAATTCGAACATATTATCATTGTGATGTGCCCTGAGTAATTTAATTTAATTATTTAACTTTGAAAGTATTTCATGAGATGGGAAACCCCCGTGTACTTGCAAGATAATGATGTGGAAAGTCATTTTGGAATTCCCCCAAAATTATTGTAAACCAAATCATGTGTGTGATGGTCTTCGTACTTTTTAACCAGTTTACATAGCCAATAATTGAGCTAATTTTAATACAGCAACGAAAGAGATTGCGAGGTTGGAAGAAATTCAGAAAACAATTGAAGAGATGAGATTTTCACTAACAGTTGTGACATATCAAAAGTAACATATATTTTCTGTCATAATCTGTAGATTTGCATTGATTTTATCAGTTATTTCTCTTTCATTTCTTGCACTAAAATTAGAGCAACACTTTACACCAGATCATATCAGGTGCTACTGCTCTAGCATACATGTACATCCCAGGGTCTATTTCATTTTCACCTTAGGAGAAATTCAGATAGAGACTAGATTTTACTCTCAGTTGTGACATATTGTAAGTTCTAAACAGGAAGCATCTATCTCGAGGTCTGTAGTTTTGCGGTTATTCCACTTTCATTTTTTCATGGGCTATAACAACAACACCTTATATCAGCCCATATGCGGCGTTGCTGCTCTAGCTATGCATACATCTACATTCAGGCAGGGGTTTATTTTACTTTGTAAGAAATTAAGGGAACAGATAAGATTTCACTAACAGTTGTGATTTAGCATGGCAACCCATTCTGACAAAACCATGAACAAGTCGCATTTTTGACATTTTGACTTTTCGCCTACTTGTGTCACATTACTTTACAAACCACTGCATCTATTTTTCCTCAGGTAAACTCAATGACAAAGGACGAGATACTCACAACAGCTACCCTCCACCAGAATCAAACTATACAGCATTTAAAGCAGTAGAACCTGAAAGTAAACACATTTGGTTATTTAACATCACGGCTGATCCGAACGAATGGAACGATTTAGCAGACGATAATCCAACCGTTGTAGAACAAATGCTGCATCGTCTGCAGGAATATTACCTTAATATGACGCCACCAATTTGGCATGATGGTGAAGATTCAAATTGTGATCCCGCTAAGCATGAGGGCGTTTGGGGTCCTTGGGAGTAGAAGAGTAGTAGAAATGGTGTATTTTATAGTGTGCTAGTTCTCTTGAGCTACATAATATTTTCGTACACAGCGTACACGTTGATCATTAAAGCAGGTTCCCTGATTAAAGTTACATTTTGTTGCATTCCGATCCGTAACCAGGATTTAATTGGGGTGCTAATTTTGAAAAGGTGAACCTTTTTTTTTTTAATATGGACTTTTGTTACCACAAAAACTCTATTTTTCGCTCGCTATGCTCGCAAATGGGACATTTGGGTAAAAAGGGATCTTTTTGGCCGTTGGTGATTTGGGGGGAGGGTCCGCCCCACCCCTCCTTGGTTACAGGCCTGTCTGAGTTATTATTATTAATGTTTAATATTATTGTTAATGTTAGAAAGTCCAATGAACAACAATAACAGTATTTTCAAATATTAAATCTGTTATGTTTCAGCAATTTAAATTGTGTTTCTTTTTTACACTCATAATCTGTAATCCATAGTATCTGTTTCTCACTGCATTAATTTCCTGGACCTTTGTTATAGGCAATTCGCAATACCATGCTGCAGTCATCTATTCAATAAAGCGTGGTGAGCGTTATGAAACTCCAATCTCTAAGGCTGCGATCACATAGAAGTATGCGGTATTCGCTATTCGCTATACGAAATACGCTCATTCGATCAGGCTAAGTTCACATAGTTCACTCCTATGTGAACTCAACCTAATCGAATGAGCGTATTTCGTATAGCGAATAGCGAATACCATATACCGTATCTTCTATGTGATCGCAGCCTTAGGCAATACGAACAAATTAGTTCGATTTTTCGATCGACTGTCGATGTTTGGTCACTCAGAGTAAGTAAACCACTCAGACGACGCGGACGCATCGTTGTTAATCGGTGATGACCAACGGTGAAACATGATTGAATCCCTAAAATCGTGCGAATTGCCCCGTGGTACATTCCCGGCCCCGCACTCCGTGCATCCGCGGGTATTCATGCTCGTCGAAAATTTCGCGAAATAAGGGGTGTTTTCAGATGAAGAAACGCGATTCGCGAAACACACAAAATAAGACGTGTTTTTTTCAAACCACGTGTTCGCGAAATTGCAAAAAAGGGTATTTTCATCGAGCATCCTACGCGTTTCGGCCAGAAAAGGGTATATCTGAAATATCGTTTGCGTTTTAGCGAAAATAGGGGTATTGTCGAAGGGCAAATAATTCGCGAAATCGCTAAAAAAAAGGGGTGTTTTTCCCCTAAAACTTCGCGAAATGAGATGCAAAAGGGGGTGTATTTAAAGTTCACCGACAAGCATGAATACCCGCGGATACACGGAGTGCGGGGGCCGGGGGTTCATTTTGGAGGACATAATTTTATTTAAATGAGGATGGCTCTGTTATGAGTGACGTCATATTGCATACCCTCTATATTGCGCTATCTTCGAGTCACTAGGTCCAGCCGAGCCTCGAACCCACGATACTGTGGTGAAAAGGCGAACGCACTAGTACATAGACAAAAAAGGACTCTCCGCATGGTCTATGACATGACACTATTAACGCACTTATACCTCGGTGACAGTATTTACTACAATCTATGACTAAGATAGTTGGCACACTTTGACTTTTATGTACCAACTTCATTACAAGTTTAGTGAGATTAATTGTGTTTGATGAGAAGTATACGCTCGTATAACTAACATCCCAGGTGCCACTCATACATAATCATAGATATACGGATGAAAGCACCGATGGTGTAGATCAGAGTTCATGCGCCTCTTAACCCTTACTATGTTGACAACTGGGTGTTGTGAAGGAGAAGATACTAGTAAAAGAAAAAAGTAAGTGAAGCACATAAGAAAAAAAATTGAGCCAAATCAGTGGCGTAGCTCGAGTAATCCTAGGGGGCACCGACCATGATTGGGGGCATGGTCTGATTTTTCAGCAATTTTGCGTTGGGTATGTCTATATGTGACCCGGCAGCACAAATGAGCCGTAAATTCCCCAAATTGTATTCTGAGTTACGGTGTAAAATGTGTACGAAGGTCGTATTCATCGGTAACTTAATCTGGCCCGACATCTGTCTCATTTTGATAGTCAAAACTAATTAATAATCCTATTGTTGAAGTGGATAATAAGCTTCTACCTTAGATGGCTATAGAACTTTTAATAGCTCTGGTCTAATTGTTTGCTTTTGCTAAATCCTGTTCAAGTGGTGGGTTACCAGGCATTGTATTTTGTACAGGTATGCATATAAACCAACAATGAGAGAACTTTCTTAAACCTCGTTGACTTGGGGATAATTTGAAATGACCGCCAATTATGAATGTTTGATATTTATTGCCAGCAATGTGGAAAAAGAGACACATGTAAAAACGTAAAAAGCTATAATTTTGTTGAAGGAGCAAAGTTTAACAAACCAAAACCCCGCTTCTGGATATCGTTTGAAGTCAAATGATATACCATTTTTAGGTTTATGATGTTTATTTTTAAACACGAAATAAAACAAAATTGACCGGGGAGGAATTTACGGCTCATTCGCCGTGAACGGTCACATATTTTCAAATCGATTAGAGGCACGTGCACCCGTGCCCCTCTGTAGCTACGCCACCGAGCCAAATAGCTCAACCAGCAGAGGTCAGTGAAAAGCATTATAGTAAAGCTTCTTCAAACAGGTGTGCCTTCAGCTGTCTCTTGAGAGTATGTTAAAACAGCAGATGCTTGTATTATCATTGCGCGTTAAATGTTAAGGAATCGAACTCCATGTTAGCGACGCTATAATAGCATGTCAGATGGAATGCACGCGCGCCGTGGTTACCAATTGGTAGTGGAACAGCTGGAGAGAGCAGTTTGAATGTGATTTCAGCAACAGAACAAAGTTCAGTAGACCTATACCATGTATACGGCTTGGGAGCTTGATGTGTATATGAAGTAGAGACCTTTCCCCTTCAATCAATGTCAGTGAGACTGGAGAGCCCGATGTCAAAAATGCTTTCATCAGAGATTTGCATTTAGTATTTTGTAAAGCATGTTTAGGGGTCAATATACGTAATGAAGGACCGTACACTTCTTGATAAAAGCACCGGACTTGTTATGGACTTTCCTTAGGGGTAACTAAATAATTATCAAAGAAGGGGTGCCAATAATTTTAATGATGTTATAGGCCACGCCCCCTATCTTTAGAGGCCCGGTTTAGAGGGTAAACAATTCGAATTGCTCCGATAATGTTGTAATGTTACTCAAATTCTTCCACCTGTCACAGGGAATTAAAAAAAAAGTCCATCATCAACTTCACTGTTGTAAGCTAACAGGTCAAAGGTGAATCAACATTTCTGCAGGGTTCAAATTCGCAACATGCTCCGATTTTAATTAAATTTGTCTATTCCTACTCCCGACACAGGGATTAAATATGGCATAGTTTGCTGTAGTCACAGAGTCTAGTTTTAAAGCTATGGTGTACAGGATTAATATAGCAATAGTCCATGTAAGTTGCATGATAGTGGATGACCTTTGAGCTCTCACCCCGCTGAAACCTAGCATCGTATATGGCAAACTCTAAAATTAAACTAGTGGCAAATGGTGGTCATAGACCACAAACCTAGCTGGGGCATGTTGGTGTTGTGGAGGTATCTGACCCCTACAAAATGTTTCAAAAATGCTCCCCTGGTCATGGGGTTTGTTTTCACTGAGTTCGAGTCCCGTACTCCTAACAGATGTCCAAAAAATTCAATTCTAAGATTTGACCCCAGATGACCTTTGACCTAACCTATGCATGATGTTCCATAATGTTACCCTGGTCTTGAGGTTTGTTGTCACCATGTTTGAGCCCCGTACCTCTTACAGATATCCAGAAAATGAAATTCTACGATTTGACCCCAGATGACTTTTGACATGACCCTTGCACAGTGTTCCAAAATGTTCCCCAGGTCAGTAAGTTTGTTGTTGTGGAGTTTGAGCCCCGTACCCCTAACAGATGTCCAGAAAATGCATTTAGAAAATTTGACCTCTACATGACCTTTGACCTGACCCTTGCAAAATGTTCCCCTGGTCATGAGATTTGTTGTCACTGAGTTTGAGCCCCATACCCCTTGCAGATATCCAGAAAATGAAGTTATAAAGATTTGACCCCAGATAACCTTTGACCTGACCCCTGCAAAGTGTTCCAACATGTTCCCCTGATCATTAAGTTTGTTGTCACCAAGTTTGAGCCCCGTACCCCTTACAGATGTCCAGGAAATGCGTTTCTAAAATTTGACCTCTGCATGACCTTTGACCTGACCCCCGCAAAATGTTCCCCGGGTCATGAGATTTATTGTATCGAGTTTGAGCCCCATACTCCTTACAGATGTCCAGATAATGCAATTGTAAGATTTTACCCCTTAATGACCTTTGACCCCAATTCTGTGTGCAAGGTATGGGCACTGGGTAAAGCCGATGCACATGTGTAAGTGACGTCATTGTGCTATGTAATATGTGGCAGAAGAAGCATTTTGAAGATATTTGGTTATATACCGAAAATGCCCCTTTAATGACCTTTGATCCCAATTCTGTTTGCACCATATGGGCACTGGATATAGGCGGTACATCTGCAAGGGGTATGGGGCTCAAACTCAGTGACAACAAATCTCATGACCAGGGGAACATTTTGCAGGGTCAGGTCAAAGGTCATGTAGAGGTCAAATTTTCTAAATGCATTTTCTGGACATCTGTTAGGGGTATAAGGCTCAAACTCCACAACAACACACTTACTGACCTGGGGAACAATTTGGAACATTGTGCAAGGGTCATGTCAAAGGTCATCTGGGGTCAAATCGTAGAATTTCATTTTCTGGATATCTGTAAGAGGTACAGGGCTCAAACATGGTGACAACAAACCTCAATACCAGGGGAACATTATGGAACATCATGCATAGGTCAGGTCAAAGGTCATCTGGGGTCAAATCTTAGAAGTGAATTTTTTGGACATCTGTTAGGAGTACGGGACTCAAACTCGGTGAAAACAAACCCCATGACTAGGGGAGCATTTTTGGAACATTTTGTAGGGGTCAGATACCTCCACAACACCAACATGCACCAGCTAGGTTTGTGGTCTATGACCACCATTTGCCACTAGTTCTTCTTCTTTCTTTCTTTCTGTCAACATCATAATCAGCCATCGCAGCCACATGCTTTCAGCCATGTTGATCATAGTTGGTCACTATGACTATTGGGTGGTGCCACATATGTCACATGATCAACTTCCGATCAAATGTCATCCACTTCCGGTCAGTGGCCAAAACCGTGATTTTCACTAAAAATGCTTCTCCTTCCACATATTACATAGCACCGTGATGGCACTTGCACACATGCATCACCAATAGCCAGTGTCTAAAAGTTGCACACAGAATTGGGATCAAAGGTCATTAAGGGGTCACTTCCGGTAAAAGTATGAAAAATGTGTAAAAAATATTCTAAAAATCACTGTCTTTACAAATTACATAGCAGAGAGTCGCCATTAGCACATATGCATTGCTACTAGCCAGGGTCTTTAGGATGTCTACAGTTTTGGGGTCAAAGGTCATTAAGGGGTTACTTCCGGCCAAAACCCAAAATTATCAAAATTTTTATCTCAAAATGTAAACAGACCAGAGTAATATAATCATCATATATGAATCAGTTTTACCTGATGTATGCATGGTATTTTTTATTTTGGGGCCAAAAGGTCATTAAGGGTCACTTCCTGTTTTAGCTAAATAATTTTAAGAATTTTATCTCAACAAAAAAACATAACAGAATTTTTTAATTAAAATTGGAACAATGCATTTTGTCGGTGTACATGTGGTTTTTTTTTTCATTAAGGTCAAAGGTCATTAAGGGGGTCAAAAGGTCAATCATAAAAATCAAAATCCATGTATACGTTCCGATTAAGCTGAAATTCACCAGGAATATTCCTTATGACATCCTAAGCACTATGTAATATTTTTGCGGGGTCAAAGGTAATTAAGGGATCACTTCCGGTTCTCACAGATTCGGGGTCATAACTCATTTGTCACTGTTGGCTGTGCATCCTCGCGGTCGCAGGCGAACGCAATCAGATCTCGTTACCTAGCTGGGGGGTTTATAACCCCCAAGCTAGGTACTGTTTTGCTATCCGTTCTTTACCTAGCTGGGGGGGTTTACACCTCCAGCTAGGTACTGTAATGCTATCCGATCTTTCTTCTTTCTTCTTTCTGGCAATAAATTTCAAAATGCTTCTCCTCCTACATGTTACACCCTACAGTTACGTAACTTGCACATATGTATCGGCTATATCCAGTGCCCATAGGGTCTAAACAGAATTGGGGTAAATAGTCATTAAGGGGCATTTCCGTATTTAACCAAATACCTTCAAAATGCTTCTCCTGCCACATATTATATAGTACAATGATGTCATTTGCATATATGCGTCGGCTATACCCCACGCCTAGAACTTGCTTACAGAATTGGGGTCAAAGGTCATTAAAGGGGCAAAATCTTACAATTGCATTATTCGGACATCTGTAAGGGGTATGGGGCTCAAACTCGGTGACAACAAATCTCATGACCAGGGGAACAATTTGCACGGGTCAGGTCAAAGGTCATGCAGAGGTCAAATTTTAGAAATGAATTTCCTGGACATCTATATCTGTAAGGGGTACGGGGCTCAGACTTGGTGACAACAAACTTAATGATCAGGGGGACATTTTGGAACACTTTGCAGGGGTCAGGTGAAAGATTATCTGGGGTCAAATCTTATAATTTCATTTTCTGGATATCTGTAAGGGGTATGTGGCCCAAACTCTGTGACAACAAATCTCATGATCAGGGGAACATTTTGCAGGGGTCAGGTCAAAGGTGATGCAGAGGTCAACTCTTATAAATGTATTTTTTGGACATATGTAAGGAATACGGGACTCAAACTCGGTGACAACAAACCTCATGACCAGGGGAACATTTTTGGAACATTTTGCAGGGGTCAAATACCTCCACAACACCAACACGCCCAGGTAGGTTTGTGGTCTATGACCACCATTTGCCACTAGTTCTTTCTTCTTCTTTCTGGCAATACATTTCAAAATGCTTCTCCTCCTACATATTACACCCTACAGTTACGTAACTTGCACATATGTATCGGCTATATCCAGTCCCTGTAGGGTCTAAACAGAATTGGGATCAAAGGTCATTAAGGGGGCATTTTCGGTATTTAACCAAATACCTTCAAAATACTTCTTCTGCCACATATTATATAGTACAATGATGTCATTTGCATATATGCATCCTCTATACCACACGCCTATAACTTGCATACAGAATTTGGGTCAAAGGTCATTAGGGGCGTTAAATCTTACAATTGCATTATCTGGATATCTGTAAGGGGTATAGGGCTCAAACTCGGTGACAACAAATCTCATGGCCAGGGGAACATTTTGCATGGGTCAGGTCAAAGGTCATGCAGATGTGAAATTTTAGAAATGCATTTCTTGGATATCTGTAAGGGGTACGGGGCTCAAACTTAGTGACAACAAACTTAATGATCAGGAGAACATTTTGGAACACTTTGCGGGGATCAGGTCAAAGGTTATCTGGGGTCAAATCTAATAATTTCATTTTCTGGATATCTGTAAGGGGTATGGGGCTCAAACTCAATGACAACAAATCTCATGACCAGGGGAACATTTTACAGGGGTCAGGGCAAAGGTCATGCAGAGGTCAAATCTTATAAATGTATTTTCTAGACATCTGTAAGGGGTAAGGGGCTCAAACTCGGTGACAACAAACTTGATGACCAGGGGAACATTTTTGGAATATTTTGCAGGGGTCAGATACCTCCACAACACCAACACGCCCAGCTAGGTTTGTGGTCTATGACCACAATTTGCCACTAGTTCTTTCTTCTTCTTTCTGGCAATAAATTTCAAAATGCTTCTCCTCCTACATGTTACACCCTACAATTACGTAACTTGCACATATGTATTGGCTATATCCAGTGCCCATAGTATCTAAACAGAATTGGGGTAAATGGTCATTAAGGGGGCATTTCCTGTATTTAACCAAATACCTTCAAAATGCTTCTTCTGCCACATATTATATAGTACAATGATGTCATTTGCATATATGCATCGGCTATACCCCACGCCAAGAACTTGCATACAGAATTGGGGTCAAAGGTCATTAAAGGGGCAAAATCTTACAATTGCATTATCTGGACATCTGTAAGGGGTATGGGGCTCAAACTCGGTGACAACAAATCTCATGACCAGGGGAACAATTTGCACGGGTCAGGTCAAAGATCATGCAGAGGTCAAATTTTAGAAATGAATTTCCTGGACATCTGTAAGGGGTACGGGGCTCGGACTTGGTGACAACAAACTTAATGATCAGGGGGACATTTTGGAACACTTTGCAGGGGTCAGGTCAAAGGTTATCTGGGGTCAAATCTTATAATTTAATTTTCTGGATATATGTAAGGGGTATGGGGCCCAAACTCCGTGACAACAAATCTCATGATCAGGGAAAATTTTGCAGGGGTCAGGTCAAAGGTCATGCAGAGGTCAAATCTCAAAATTGCATTTTCTGGACATATGTAATGAATACGGGACTCCAACTCGGTGACAACAAACCTCATGACCAGGGGAACATTTTTTGAACATTTTGCAGGGGTCAGATACCTCCACAACACCAACACGCCCAGCTAGCTTTGTGGTCTATGACCACCATTTGCCACTAGTTCTTCTTTCTTTCTTCTGTCAACAAACTTTAAAATGCTTCTCCTCCTACATGTTACACCCTACAATTACGTAACTTGCACATATGTATCGGCTATATCCAGTGCACATAGTGTCTAAACAGAATTGGGGTAAATGGTCATTAAGGGGGCATTTCCTGTATTTAACCAAATACCTTCAAAATGCTTCTTCTGCCACATATTATATAGTACAATGATGTCATTTGCATATATGCATCGGCTATATCCCACGCCTAGAACTTGCATACAGAATTGGGGTCAAAGGTCATTAAAGGGGCAAAATCTTACAATTGCATTATCTGGACATCTGTAAGGGGTATGGGGCTCAAACTCGGTGACAACAAATCTCATGACCAGGGGAACAATTTGCACGGGTCAGGTCAAAGGTCATGCAGAGGTCAAATTCTAGAAATGAATTTCCTGGACATCTGTAAGGGGTACGGGGCTCAAACTCGGTGACAACAAACTTAATGATCAGGGGGACATTTTGGAACAACTTGCAGGGGTCAGGTCAAAGGTTATCTGGGGTCAAATCTTAGAATTTCATTATCTGGATATCTGTAAGGGAATGAGGCCCAAACTCTGTGACAACAAATCTCGTGATCAGGGGAACATTTTGCAGGGGTCAGGTCAAAGGTCATGCAGAGGTCAAATCTTAGAAATGTATTTTCTGTACATCTGTAAGGGGTACGCAGCTCAAACTCGGTGACAACAAACTTGATGACCAGGGAAATATTTTTGGAACATTTTGCAGGGGTCAGGTCAAAGGTCATATGGGGTCAAATCTTAAAATTGCATTTTCTGGACATCTGTAAAGAGTACGGGACTCAGACTCGGTGGCAACAAACCTCATGACCAAGGGAACATTTTTGGGTCATTTTGCAGGGGTCAGATACCTCCACAACACCAACACGCCCAGCTAGGTTTGTGGTCTATGGCCACCATTTGCCACTAGTTAATCCTGTGTCAGATCCTGGTCGGGGTAGACAATTTGAGAGTGCTTTGTTGACATCGGAGAATTGTAAAATGGTTTATCGCCCTTTGACCTATTTAAGCTCATATCGTACACCAAAGCATCTTCATGTAAACACATCTGACAATTGACTTTTATTCCTGGTGACTAGAGAAAGAATTTGACTTTAGTTACATTACAACTTGAGTACAACAACTCGTCGCCAGAGTGCTACACTATCGTAAGTGACATTTTTGGCCAACATGAGATTTTGACTAATTATGGAAGGCCATATAAAAACGCACATTTTAAAACAGGTTTTAAGTTTCAAAATTGCTTAATTAATTTGTAATTAATAAAATAAAATATCGTAAGGGCAATGCAATTTTAATTAATGCGTGCAAGACTATCGTACGTGCCACTTACGATAGTCTTGCACGCTAATTTTGTTTTTCATTTGCTGCAAGACCATCGTATGTGCCACATACGCTACTTTATTTGGGCCTAAACAACAAAATCACGGAAGGCTACACCATCGTAAGTGCAAAACAGTCTCTAACACATCACTGGCTGTGAAGCTGACGGCTGTATGCGTTGTCATCATGCTGGCTAAGTTCATAGCGCCCATGACTGGTAATAGAGACGATAAATCCGGTGTTTTTAGTTTTAGATTCAGTAATAAATCTTGAGAGATAACAAAATATGTCTTGCTATTGTTAATATTATGTGCCAAAATAAATTAGCACTTGTTAAGAAACATAAAATGACATACTATCGTATGTGGCACATACGATAGTGTTGCACTCTACACTTATTTCTATTTGAGTGCAACACTATCGTATGTGGCACATACGATAGTGTTGCACTCTACACTCATTTCAATTTGAGTGTAACACTATCGTATGTGGCACTTACGACATCTAAATCAGCAAATAATTCATCGATTTATTAACTTTAACACCATTTATATAGTTTATATTATAAAAAATCAAATTACTTTACATTCCCATGTCATTTTATGGCTACTTGGAAACAAACGGCTACGCTAAACACAAAAATGCTCCTCCTGTAAAACTGTCCAAACTGCACTTACGATAGTGTAGCACTCTGCCGACGAACTCTTTTAGTCCTAAAAAAAGGGGGCGTGGCCGATGACGTTATAAACAACTTTTCTGAAATTGTCATACCCATATAAAGTTTCCTGTCAAATGTCTTGCTTTAATCACAGATCCTCAACACATCCAGATGTGCACGATCATTGTGAAAATAAGCAGTTATTGACCCCTTTGTCAGTGTGCCAACATTATTTTCCTTGATTGTCAGTAGCATTTCAGTCGCACCATATTAATATAGAGACGTCCCGACCATAGGGTATAGAATTGTGGAATTTCGATAATGAACGTGGAGCTATTTTGTTAATGTCTCAGTTGTAGAATATACTGTCATGTAGCATAGACTGTAACCAGCTACCTGCGACTATATTTATAAATACGTATTTATAAATACGTACGTTACTCATGGCCACGACATACCAGGACCAACAAGCGTGACCAAATCATCATGCCATTGAAAAGGATAGGAACTTTTTAGATAAATATCATCAAATTTAAGTATTAATTGAATAGCAAAATTATTACAAATGCAGAGAGATTCCGAATTTGTAATATGTTATCAAAAATAACATTTTGAAAGTATTTGTCAACGAAACGTTTACAATAATCACAAAGTTGAAAAAAATAGACAATTTTGCTGCACAGTAGTCTCGTGTTGTACAGGAAGACCACCCGCTATGTAGAATGTTACTTCGAGACTTACTCTCTACAAGCTGTTATGGCAGCACGGAGGTGGTCACGTGCGTATTTAAAAATACGTATTTATAATATTATAGTCAATGCATACTGGTAACCAATACCTATATGTAACAGTCTATGAATATATGCTGACTGACAGCATAGACTATAGAGAGGCCAAGATTTTCGTGGAGAAACTTTAACCCGTGCTCTACGCAAAACATTTTTTCCGAATTTCGTAGCTTCGTGATAAATATACTTTTCTTGTTATTGTTGCTATTTTTCCTGCTTTATTATTCCTTTTTCCAGCGCATTTTATTTCTGCACAATTAAGGCAATGGAGGTATTATTTTAGTTTTGGCTCTGATAACATGGATAATATACCCTGGCGATTCCATAACATGCGTAATCTTCGATGGAAGCACAGTATCTGTGATGGGAAGTCAAATTGAACCATATGTTTAGACAAAGTGTGTTTAAACTGTCATCAGGTCATTGGAGAAGGATGTGATTGACAACGATTATGTCATCAATTTGACCCATTTTGACCATATCTACAGTGTTTACCATATGACTTGCAAGCCTACACGTGGTTTTGTGGAGAGATACTCAATTTCATTCACATAGTAATTCACATGATATGAAGATGTGGATATGATCTATAACAGGATCAAACAGATGGATTCCAAAATCTACCCTGATATGCACATGTTATTACAGACTATCTTCGCATGCCTAACAATATAAGGTAAGATTTCAATATTAATTATTTTCACCAATTTTATATCAATAAGAGTTATTCGTTTTGAAAAGAGGATTCGAAATAGTATACGAATCTTATACTGTTTCCTTTTGCACCCCTTGTCGTAAACATCGGCCGGAGGGGTGAGTGCAAACATGCAAAGAAAATTAGGCACGATGTAGGCACGCGCGTATGACCCCATGTGGCCAGGGAGCTCTGTGCAAGTTTTTATTAAAATTCCCTCTCAGCAAATAAGGGCACGGACCACGGACCCTTAATTTTTGTTGGAATTCTCAATCTCTATTATTTTGTATGTGACATTTACCCAAATGCAAAGTAGCGCATGTGCGCTATTGGGGAATATTTTATCGTTTTAACTGGAATTTTTGATTATAATGATAGGCTACATATCACGCAACTATCGTATTTGTACATCGCATGATTAAGCGCTGTTGGCTATTCGATTTTTAAAAGAGAAAATGAAGGGTAAAGTTAAAATCGCATTTTGTTTTTTAAAATAACAATATGATACTATTATACAGATGGAATTAAAACAAATTGAAAAGTGAGGTTAATGACTTTGCATCAGTTATTTTTCGGGTAGACCTATTGTGAAAAATCTAAACATTTTGCTTGGACTTTGGTTCCAAAAGCAAAATGTTTAGATTTTCGCGATATCCTCAAACCAACTGATACGCAGTCATTAACCCTTAATTTGTGCAAAGTAACAACTTTCATATAATTTGATCTATGAATCGTGCAGTTCCGAATTCCGCATTCTTGACCAATTAACCTTCTGCCTTGGATGCCAGTTGTAGCATTTAAATGTCTCAAACAAATTTATTTTTAACATTAGAGCAATATGGTACAATGCTGTGGGTACAATGGCAAGGATGGGAAAGTTTAATAACCTTTAATGTATGTCGCTGCCAGATGTTAAGAAGACACTGTTACCCGACACCTGTTTTTACATTTTTTTATTTTTTTCATTTTCAATAAAATGATGATATAAGAGATATTGCACATGCCAAATACAATTATATTTAACCAAGGGTCGCAGATCATGCAGTTTCCTGCATTCCCACCGCGATGTCTAACAAGTTTATTCAAAGCGGCCGGCTTGTCAAGCTGAAACTTTTAGTCTCGGCTTTTTAATGATAGCATAATAGTGTTAAATCGGTCTTTATTTGAGAAATTAGTAAGTTATCTTTGAGAAAAATTGTTAATAGTATATCGTTTTTAGAACCATTCAAATATATAAAACAATAATAATGATAATACATATAATATAATATTTCAAAACAACATGTTTATTTTAGAGAGTTTCATATGTGCACAAGTAAGTGGTTATTATGTGAAATTTGAAACTCGTTTTTTCCAATATTGACAATGCGCTTAATTTGTTTGATCGTTTAAACATTTGATAGTCATGTCATTGAGTCCCATGTCATTGGTCATTTCCCATATCAAATCAAAATCGCCAGGGAATAAGACATTATACAAACACTATTTTAATCCCGCTTAAAAAGCACTCGAATGATAAACCTGGAAACAGTCACACAAGCCATTCCATTAGTAGCTAATAGCAAAATTTATAACATTTCTATTTTGCTTTTTATTGGGTTTTATGCACAGATTAGGCCATGGCTTGTTTTCTACATCTTGGTTTCTTCAAATTATTCATCATATTCAATTGGTTTGAATTAACGGGATCAGAATCTCGTATACCTATTGATATAAGCTTGTCAACGCCCGTGTCAACACCAAAACCTCACATAATATTTATTTTGGTTGACGATTTGGGGTTCAACGATGTAGGTTATAACGGTAAGCTACAAGGGTCGGCTGTGAAGACACCAAATATCGATAAAATTGCTCGCAAGGGGGTAATTCTAAACAACTATTATGTACAGCAGAGCTGTTCGCCAACGAGGGCTTCACTTCTGACAGGAAGATATACGGTAAGGATAAGTACAATGTATATTAGGACGCCAGTGGCGTACTGGCAAAATTTCCAGGGGTGGCAGGGGCCATGTGCATAATTAAAATTATTGCAATATTATCTACCTTGACTCGCTCGCACCACATATCCTGGAAACTTTGCTCCACAATTGTCCTTACCGGGACTTATAAACATGAATATTGCCACTATGACTAAAATAATGTTAATTTTGGAGCGGAACATGGCGAAATGAAGGTGCAAAAAAAACCCATAAGATCCACTATTTTGGGCAAGAATAGCCAGAAGACCTATGATGGGCTCAAATCACTAAATTTTAGGCAAGAATTTTCCTATTTGTGGCAAAAATTACATTTTAGGACCCCCCCCGCTTGCATCCCCAGAAAAAGATCCTTATGCCGCATTTGCACTGCTCCCGCTTGGTACACA
The DNA here is from genome assembly GCF_039555335.1 of Amphiura filiformis. NCBI lineage: Eukaryota > Metazoa > Echinodermata > Ophiuroidea > Amphilepidida > Amphiuridae > Amphiura > Amphiura filiformis. The sequence goes on from NC_092642.1 coordinate 31,010,161, forward strand.
CATGAAAAAAAAAGTCCCATATTCCTGGTACACCAGTAAATATAACGGAAGAAAAGGATGGGGAAACATTTTATCGTGCATCATAATACGCACATTTTATTTGATTCGGTTGACTGGTTGCGAAGACATAAACGATATCATAATGCACGCATCAATGCAGATCATTCCAAGTTTGATCAACAGGCGCTTTATTCATACTCACTCACCCCTTCCTAAAGTTTGTATATCTCATTAAAATTAGTCCTCATTATCTATTTTATAATCCGACGGTGTTATGTTCTATGCTTTCACTAAAGATGAACAGCAGTTTATCCGAGAAAACTTTGATTTCAGCAATTGGAAACTTCCCAGCTTTGTTTCTGTACGTTATGCAAATGTCAGCTGAAATGTGTTATATTTAAACTTTCCAAAGAACATTTGAGCCAAGAATGACAATGATCAAGTACTTACAGCTTTACGTGTGATTTTTGATACCATGCAACATTATATTGAAGCTTTAAAAGCTTTAAATATTGTATTACCATTTTTTGGAAATATTCCAAACACATTAAGGGGGTACTACACCCCTGCCCAATTTTGTGCCTATTTTTGCATTTTTCTCAAAAATTATAGCGCATTGGGGACAAGTAAGATATGCATTTTATAGGGGCAAGGACTACAACTACTGCACTGGAAATTTTATTTCAGCACAGACAACAGTAGTGGAATTACAGTCAAAAATGAGGGAAAACCAATATTTGATCAATAAATCAATAACTACTTGCTTTGAGTTGCTGAATTTTCAGTACAGTAGTTGTAGTCTTTGCCCTATAATATACATGTCTTACCTGTCACCAATGTGCTATAATTTTTGAGAAAAAATGCAAAAATAAACACCTAATTGGTCAGTAGTACCTATAATGTGCATGAGAAAACGTTTTAGCCAGCTGGAATACTTTATGCAATAACTTGCCATAAGTGTATCAACATTAACGAAAAAAAGATATTTACAAGTACCGAGCATTATAAAAGGTTGTCAGAAAACGTTTAAATGTCGGGTTATATAGAGTGTACATTAATGGTATGTTTTATACCATAATATAATATATAAAAAACATTTGTTGGTAATTTACTGCACAGCATATATACATAAATGTTTTACAGAAAACAATTAAATGTCAGGTTATATAAAGGGTATTTTTGAAAACTTGGTACAAACTATTCTAAACAGAATGTTATTTTGGGGTTGAAAAAATATTTACAATAACGTTTTTAAAATGTTTTCACGACCTTTATATAACCCGACATTTAAATGTTATTAAAACGTTTTGTAAAAAAACATTTTGAGAACATTTCTGTGTTTGCTGGGTGCAAATATTTTAACATAATGTTATTTAAGTGTTGACAAAATATTTGGCCAAAAATGTTTGCAAAAATAGTTTACAATGACATTTCGAAAACATTTTAAAAATATTGTTGTAGTGTGTTTTCATACAAAACGTTTTAAAATGATTTCATGACCTTTATATAAATGTTCAATGTTATTAAAACGTTTTTACCTGAACCAAAAACCTGCCACACAGACAACCTATGGATACGGCCACTAAGCAAAACAAAGGTTCGTTGTCTGTGTGGCAGGTCGCATGGGAACAAGTGAACACGGAACAAGGGCACGCGCCACAAGGGAACAGCCTATGGATACGGGGCCTTATCCATACGCCCCTTATCCATAGGCTGTTCCCTTGGTGGCGTGTGCCCTTGTTCCGTATTCACTTGTTCCCATGTGACCTGCCACACAGACAACGAACCTTTGTTTTGCTTAGGTTCGTTGTCTGTGTGGCACACGCCACAATGGTACAGCCTATGGATACGGGGCCTTACTCGACTTATGTCCAAATACATTCACCTGGTGTTTTTTTCTGGGACACCCTGTATGTGCACGCGGCATTTGTTGGGTCTGCTCGAACATGTCACAGGAAACATTGCCTAAAGTTGACCAAATGTTGTCCCAAAACGGCTGATATTTCACAACATTAATAACATTAATATTATGTAAAGTGGCCCAAAGCTGCATAGCATATTGCCTGACCGCTTTGAACGATTTTGGACAACTTAACCATGTTAGCGCAATCCGCGCTAAATTTACGCAGCTGTACACAGGGAGTAATTTTGAAAACTTTTGATCGTTTTTTCGGCAACTTTTGAAAAAAATTTGAAAAAAAAATCTTTGAACATTTTCATTTTGAGTAACTTAATGAAATTTTGAGAAATGTAAAGCAATGTTGTGAAACTTTGAATAACTTCATTCAATTTTGACAATTTCCTCTGTTACATGGGGCCTTACTGACCACTCCTGTTCCGGAATCATTTGGAGTAACCTTTATTTTTGGATAAGAAAAATATTTCAATTCACGGGCTCACTGGCATGACTCCAGCTATGCAATTCAATTAGGAAGAGATCAATAATGAGAAGAGATAAATAATTCCGTCTATTTCAGACAACGTTCAAGGTTGATTGTTCGTTTGTTGTATATTTTTGAAGTGAATTAACACCTCAAAAATTTCATTTATGGATTTTCAGATTCTGAGTGTAAAAACCCTATTTTTTTCCAATAAGCAAGATTTCCAAAGGTTTCACTGGGTTTCATTTGTTTGTACTGCGCTCTCTGTCGTTGCTATGCTGACAGTCCCGATGCTCCAGTGTAATATGGAATTTATTTATAGTCTACAATCAACGAAAAAAGTCTTGGAACGCTTGCGTGTAAATAACAAAAAACTCTCACCCCTCTCCCCCGTTCAATGTTGGGAAATGCCAATGTCTTCAGCGGTTTCCCAATGTGTTCCAACATTGATTGATGGGGAGAAGGGAAGGGTAAATCATTGTTGTAGATGTCATGCTTGTTCCCAGGCAAAATATACGTCATTTCTATGATCATATGAAATTCTGCACGGAATTTCGACAGAGTGTACCAAGCGTTCCAAGGAATTTGTTCGTAGATTGTAGTCAAGGCTCATATAAATATACAATTATGTAAGTGACGTCAGTTAATTAACGTGACGCGACGTGTACCGTAGTATTATTCTTAACCGGTTTAAGTTAACCCGCACTATTATCAGATTTCTGCAAAAGTCAGTAGCAGAAAGATAATCAGTAATATAAATTTAAGCGTACTGAAAAATACTTGACGATTTTAAGGGTTTAGTGATGAGGTCGTTACGGAAAGCCGTGAGGGTCAAAAGATCAGACACTGTACAATCAGCGTAGATAAAATAGGTTAGTTCTCCTATCAACGTCAAAGCTGTCAAGTTTGAATGATCCCATAAGGTTTTCAGTCCATCTTGTAACGTTTCCTATGAGGCCTATGATACAGAACTGAGGATATGATGATGCGATTCTTAAAATAAGAAAGTTAATCAAATGTATAAATGCAACACCATTATACTCTCTAAATGTAAAAGAGTGAATTTCCACTCTTTCAAGAAGTTGAACGAAGGAAAACACGTTTTTAAAATGAAAAAAGTACATTTTCTTTAGGCAATATTCCCTCTTTTGAGAGTATACAGACTACTTTTTTCAATCCTTTTAGAGTAAAATTTGTCCACTCAAAAAGAGGTTGTCCTCATTTTCAATAATCTCTTACTCTTTTTTTCCACTCTTTCCACTCGGTGTACATTTAGAGAGTACACCACAGACGGATGTATTATGCACCTTAAATTTACGAAAACCTTACGCATGGCGAAAGCATTTCTTTCAATGGCGTATATTTCTTTTTTGACATTGGGGGGGTTGGATTATTAGATTGATAATGAAGACTAAAATACTAGTAATATTTTAAGCACTTAATTAATATGATTACATTTCCTTCAGTTATCTCCTTGGTTAATCGGTTTATCCTGTCAGTGATTTCCTGTTTCCTTATGCCTGGACATATTAAGAAATTTGTTTCTTTTGAAATAAACACAGTGTCTTATGTTTGTTCGGATTATAATAGACGAAAAGTATAACGTCGCTTCATACACTCTTAGATAGCGAAAACTAATCAGAGCAAACGTGCGAATATTGTTTTAATTGTGTATAACTAGCGGGACACTTTTTTGAGTTTCTTCTACATGGGCCAATTTTGTTCCAGTCCTTTTTATCAAGATTTTTTCTCGTGTATAAAAATAGGTTAATAAATGCGTATTACTTGTTGCGAGTGAAATTGTACAAAATAATGCACTTGTACTGCGATGTTGATGCGCCTAATGCACTCCCCCAGTAACTTTTGGGGAAATAATGTATATTTTCATCCCAGCTATATACACTTTAAATATAATTTATGAAGTTTATCAAAATATAAAAAATATCACATTTTAATAATTTGCCATTTGTATTATATCGCGAATTAAAAACAAATCTAAATTATTTGATGTCAGAAGGACATTCTTTGTATTCAGAAAGCAATTCGATATGTCTGATGTGCTCTCATGTCCCATAAAAGTACTGGCAAACGTTGCTATCTGATTCTTTAAATGATTGCAAAAAAAGTAGTTTAACATTCTAATTCAAGGGTTTAAATTGAGTACTTTAAATGGTAGTTTCTTTAAGGAACCTATCACAAGCATAAGTTCTCAAAAAGCTGTCGTGATATTACACTTTGTGATAAGAAAAAATGCTGGTTTTTTTATTATTAATTTATCACATTATTTACGTGGTCTTTTTGGGTGACATTATGCAATGATAAACTTAGCGGCATAGATTTAGTCATTACAATTACACACAATTACATATCTCGTCCACACAATTACAAGTTTAATCTCTCTCCTAGAGCTGTACAGTTTAGCGAGTTTTTTTAGAATTTATGTATACATATTCCCAGATACATACAGGTCTGCAACACAGCACTATTGGACCGACTCGACCTCACTGTCTTGCATTAGATGAAGGAACGATAGCCGAGAAGTTAAAGGAAAACGGCTATGCTACTCATATGATAGGAAAATGGCATCTTGGATTCTATAAAAAGGAATGTTTACCAACTTACAGAGGATTCGATACATTTCTAGGTAAGGTAATAGTAGGCATGTCCACTAAAAATTGAAGTACTTTTAAATTGATTCAGACCTAACTTATTAGCTGGGAATTGATGATAGAAACATTTTGGCGTTTAAATAATCTTAATCGGACGTTTCATTCCAGAGATATGGCCTTTTGAGTGTTACGGTTTTATATAGGGCTGCTAGAACATGTTAAAAGTTAAAGTCCAAAAAGGATTACTAACAGAAAGTGCAATTTTAAGGTACTTTTTCTTAATGTATTTATTAACTAGCGTTATCTGGAACATTATATTTGCTTATAACAACATGAAAATAAGATCATCCTGAAAATTTAATTGATTTTGTTGACATACAACCAAAAATATAAGACCTCAAAACCCATGGTTTGTTTGGTGAAACCGCAAGCATGATCATAGATGGCCGCCATGGAAAATATCTCCATAGAGGAGATGAACAATAAGTGCATTATTTCTAATGAATGGCGGTAGTCTTAAACATTGTTCAATCTTTTACGGTCAGCACATTTTATCTTCAAAAATTATTATATTTCATCATGGCATAAGTTTGGTAATATTAATCACTACCAATTTTGAGAAATTTGCTCCAACTCAAAGCTTATCTTTAATACATTGAGCAATACACTGTGTGTGCATGGAAGCCATGATGGATAGCATATGAAATGGACATGGTAGTGAGAAGTGCATGATTTGAGATGGGCCGCGGTAGGCTTAAACATTCTTAAATTTCTTAACATCCTGTACATTTTGTCTTCAAAAATAGTTACATTTTATGACTATGTAAGTTTGCTTGTCTGATTCACTCCAAATTCGGAAATAAATGCGTTTGAACACCTGATGCACGGAATGGTGTCACTTCAACCTGTTGTAGTTCTCATCTCATTAAATTTTTCATTAAAAAAAGTTGATCTCTGCATGGAGGAAGGTCCTCTCTATTTACTGACCAATCAGGAAAAAGTTTGGTTAATGTTTTCCGGTGGAATCAGGAATTTCTTGAAACACCCTGATATAGGCCTACATTTGGATCAAAAACAAGTATGTACGCCATTTAACAGGCCTGGGATTTCTTGTATTGATCAGTTTCTCCATAGACAATACGTGTGTGAGTGCACGCACACAGTAAATGAAAAATCGTTCTAGTGGAAACTGTATGGACAGTGGGCATCCCTAGTAATAGAAACAAATTAGTTCGATTTTGCGATCGACCATTGGCCGATCTTTATTATTTATGAAATCAATTAGATAACATATGCCCCTTTCTATTTATAGTACAAAAGCTATATTAATTAGGAATTTTATATTTTTGATATATTTTTGAAAATGTCACATAGCCCGGTACCATTCATTTTGATACACCCTGTACATCCATATATCATGACTTTACTTTTTCGTGCTGAAAATTAGGCGCGTTGCATGAACTTCGACATTGCGTAAAATCAGCATATTTCTACGAAACACGTGCGTTTTATACGACGTTGGTATCTAAAATGTGAAATCACAATGTCATTTTTTATTCGCGAATTATCACACACTTTTCAATGGGCAGTCTGTACATATGAACATCACATATCTTTACAATAATATGATTTCTTACAAACAAAAAGGATCATAATAATAGTTTGACATTCTGTTGTATGTTCAGTATCCTTGACTGTATTTAACATATTTTGAAATGGAAAAAAATTGTGCATTTTCAACGTTGTAACCACGTTGATTTCGCTCGTGGAAAATCTTCAAAACTGGCTAAACACGCGACCTCGCTTTGATATAGGGGAGTGGTTTTGAATAGATCAACGTATGCACGTTCACGGCATTTGGAAATCGCAATCTCTTTAATGTCTTTTATATTATTGTAAAAAGGACACATTTTGTGTATTTTCTGTGTTGCCCACGTGTTCATTTCGTACGTACAGAATCGTCAATACTGGCTAACTATTGACCTCTCTCTGTCACAAGAAAAGATTTTGAATAGATAGACAGGTTTACGATCACGGCCTCTAATGGGGGGTGTTACACTCACGTCACAATGCTTGTATTTAATAAACAGTCGCTGTAAATGTAACTTATAACTATTCGGTATTTTTTGTATCCTTGTCATTTCCAAGCTCTTTAATCAGTGTACTTCGGTATCTATAAATGCGCTTTTATAAATGCGTACGTGACCCATGGGCACGACATACCAAGACCAGCAAGCGTGACCAAATCCTCATGCATTGACTACTATACAGAAGGGGATAGGAACTCTGTAGATAAATATCATCAAATTTAAGTATTAATTGAATTGCAAAATTATTACACATTTTGCAATTCCGAAATTGTAATATGTTATCAAAAACATCATTTTGAAAGTATTTGATGACGGAAAAAATATTCAACGACGGAAACGTTTACAATATAATCACAAAGTTGAACAAAATGGACAATTTTGCTGCACACCAGTCTCATGTTGTTCCGCCTTTGTATTCAAATAAGACCACCCGCTATGTAGAAGGTCACTTCGAGACTTACTATCTACAAACTGTTATGGCAGCGCGGAGGTGGTCACTTGCGCATTTATAAAAGCGCATTTATATATAACCGAAGTATACTGTTAATCTAATTTAAACCAACAGTAATATCTTTAAAGTTACAGGTTAAGACGCATTTGGTACATTTTTTCATAGAAAGGCATAGCGTAGTCGGCAGCATCTTGAAGATCTTGCGACAATTCACTACGTTTGGGTAATGCAGTCAATGGAAGAAACCTACTGCTTTTCATGGCATTTTCAAAGTATCCACCTTCTTTCTCCAACAAACTCCCTTGCAATTGAATACGGGAGCCTTTCCATGTTTTCATGATGCTGAGATCCCCCGGCAATTCTAGTAGACTGCCACTATATGGTATTCCAACGGCGTGACAGAATTGACTCAATATTGAAGATGTGTTACTCTGAAGGTCATCGGCATCTATGATGACAGGGTTGGGATCAAAATGTTCTTGAACATACTTGAGAAGTTTAAACTGCATTTCGTACGCACAGTTTGTTCGATCCATCGATTTCATAAGTTCATTCCAATTTGTAGTATCGTTATCCATGTACAGCTGTTTGGTGACTAAACCCTTCCACGAGGGGAACACTTTGTAAGGATGTCGAATCAGGAATACGTGTCGAAATCCAGGTGGAATGGTGTCGTACTTTGCATCTAAGAAAACTGCATGGTCTCTGACCAATAACACTTTCTTTTCAGGGTAATCAGCCTCCAGTTGTTCGCGTATCCATCCATAGGTACACTTGCTATCATCAAAGGCGTGTTCAAATATCACATGTTGGTTCAGTGCTAACGCACTGGTCACGAACTTTGTTTGATTCGCAATTGGCGTTTTACCTTCAGGGCCATATTTAAAAGCACTAACACAAGGTTCGTTAAATATTTGTATTCCATCTACGTAACTCAGGCACTTAGTAAGGACAGTTCCCAGAGTACGAGGTACACACCAAATGAATACCTTCGTCAGCACTGGTCCTGGATCATTGCTATGACTTGACGCCATGTCCATCGACATTATCTTCACTACGGATTAGGCTAGATTTATTGAGTAAAACCCGGAGTAAAGCCTGATGAGTAAACCAGATCAGGTATCTCAGATAGAGCAGTATTCAATTTTGTTCAAATTCCAGACCGTGAAATGCGAATATATTTACATGCCGATTTGTAAACAGTATGCACTGTACGCCCAGATGAGAACGCATTTTCATGTATTGATAATAATGTCTTTCCAATTCAATGTTCGTATATGGAACTATATAAATTGTGCCTAATCAATTTAACCTTTGATTTGGTAAATATTTTCAATTATCGTGTACATTGCACTTTGGTAGTCAATCAACAGCCTTCTGTATTCTGACCGACCGATCGTAATCATCAATTAAACAGTTACAAAGGTGACAACAATTACAATAAATTAGCCCTTTCTTTGTGTATTTTTGGCAATGAATAATATAAAAGTCCAGGGACCATTCCTAAGAATGTGCCTTTTAGTATTATATATCTTGGCCTGTTTCTGTGTCGCACATCCGAATAGGAAGAACTTTAGTAAGCGATTAAACCATATCACGAAATATTCCGCGATTTTGTAGCTTGTATACTACTGAAAGAAATTGATCCGGGAATTTATCACACTTATTTATTAACCTTGTAAAATTAGATGAGTGTAATTTCTTTCAGTAAGGAGTACATCCAATTTTTTACTGTTGTGTCTGATAGTCTTTGAGATCACGAAAATATACTTAGGAACCATCTGTATGAAATGACTTTGATTTCTGTCTCAGAGGTGATAGTTAAAAAATAAAAGACGGCTAACCACTTTTTGTCATTAGCTATTTTCAAACTATAGCCAGAATGGTGTCAAGTGACTCTGAAAGTGGAGTAAACTAGCACTGACTCTCAAAAGAAGTCACCTGACTGTCACAAGATAGTCAGTTGACTCTACCCGTGGAGTCAATTGACTCTACATTCAGAGTCGTCGACGGAGTCAAGAAATGTATGACTCTTCGAGAGAGTCAGACTCTGGAATAGTCAAATGACTCCTGCGTAGAGTCATCAACGGTGACTCTTCCGCGGAGTCAAGAAATTTGTGACTCTTCAAGGGAGTCAGATGACTCCCAATATGGAGCCATTTTAGACATAGAGTCGCAGAGTGGCTGGACTCTCCTTTTAGAGTCACCTTGACTCCAGTTATACTTTAAGTGCCCTTAGTGCTTTTAAGCACTAAGGGCACTTAAAGTCAAATTGAGTCAAGTTAATGAAAATTACAAAGTGCCATTTCCATAGCAGGTTTATCATGCCTTCTTCTTTCTCTTCTATCTCTTTAATCTAATTTAAACCAACAGTCAAATCTTCAAAGTTACACGTTAAGACGCATTTGGTAATTTTTTTCATAGAAGGGCATAGCGTAATCGGCAGCATCCTGAAGATCTTGCGACAATTCACTACGTTTGGGTAACGCAGTCAATGGAAGAAACCTACTGCTTTTCATGGCATTTTCAAAGTATCCACCTTCAGTCTTCAACAGACTCCCTTGAAATAGAATACGGGAGCCTTTCCATGTTTTCATGATGCTGAGATCCCCCGGCCATTCTAGTAGACTATCACTATACGGTATTCCAACAGCCTGACAGAATATTGAAGATGGGTCACTTTGAAGGTCATCAGCGTCTATGATTACGGGTTTGGGATCACACAGTTCTTGAACATATTTGAGAAGTTTAAACTGCATTTCGTAACCACAGTTTGGTCGATCCATTGCTTTCATTAGTTCATTCCATGTTGTAGTATCGTTATCCATGTTGAGGTGTTTGGTGACTACGCGCTTCCACGAGAGGACTTTTGTAAGGATGTCGAATTAGGAATACGTGTCGAAATCCAGGTGGAATGGTGTCGTACTTTGCATCCAGACAAAATGCCTGGTCTCTGACCAATAGCACTTTCTTTTCAGGGTAATCAGCCTCCAGTTGTTCGCGTATCCATCTATAGGTACACTTGTTATCATCAAAGGCGTGTTCAAATTTCACTTGTTGGTTCAGTGCAGACGCATTGGTCATGAACTTGTTTAGATTCGCAATTGGCGTTTTACCTTCAGGGCCATATTTAAAAGCGCTAACACAAGGTTCGTTAAATATTTGTATTCCATCTACGTAACTTAGGCACTTGGTAAGGACAGTTCCCAGAGTACGAGGTACACACCAAATGAATACCTTCGTCAGCACTGGTCCTGGATCATTGCTATGACTTGACGCCATGTCCATCGACATTATCTTCACTACGGATTAGGCTAGATTTATTGAGTAAAACCGGGAGTAAATCCTGATGAGTAAACCAGATCAGATAAAGCAGTATTCAATGCTGTTCAAGTTCCAGACCGTGAAATGCGAGTATATTTACATACCGATTGGTAAATAGTATGAACATGATCAGTACGCACAGTTCGCATTTTCACGTATTGATAATAATGGCCTTCCAATTCAATACAAACAATGTACATGTAGAACTATATAATATTTTCATTTATCGCGTACATTGCACATTTATCGCGTACATTGTTGTAGTCAACAGTGGCGTCACCAGGATTTTTTTTTGGGGGGGGGGGGAAGTAAAAATCAACTAATTTTGTATAAAATTGCCGTAAAAAGTGGAAATTTGTGATTTGAGGGCTTTTGCCTCAAAAGTGGGAGGGCAAACAGGGGGGCATAAAAAATATTTTGGGGCAAAATAAACCAAGTACACGGCGCGGACGCATCGTTGTTAATCAGTGATGAACAACGGTGAAACATGAATGATTCCCTTAGTAAACTCTTGCTGTTTCCTTTTTATAGTTGAATCCAACGAGCCAAGTCATGGTCAGGATTCGGTCGGCCATTACTGGGTCCCCGCAGCACCAAACTGGTGTTGTGACTGCCCAATTGAGTGGATTAAAGCCGCTTAAAATTCGATGTCAGATTCTTTTGTGTTGTAAACTGTCATCATTCTTTTGTCTACGTGTAACACGGGTGATAGAATGCAGTTTAAATTACCCTCCAACGCCGCATCATTTCACATTTTAGGTGAGATGGAGCCGACGGGGACCCAGCTATGACTGTCATTGAGGTGTTGGAATGCGTGATACAGTAAAGACGTGATGGAAGTATAATCAGTTTGTGGAACTTAGAGATGGTTGAACCCTGAAGGTCCGATTGTGGTTGGAAGTAGGCTATTTATATTGATGCAGAAAGGGTTGGATAAAGGGTAGTACTTTATGAATTCAAATGAAATAATCTATACTTTAATTAACATTGGGTTCGATATAATGCTTCCTTGTATGTGCTTTTATTAAACGTTAAGATAACATCAAAGATTTTACGTACTATTCTTGCTTTAATAAATAAATATTTTGTTCGATATTTGCAGGCTTTTATTTAGGTTCACAAGACCATTATCAGCATATACGACCCTTTAAAAAGATGCCAGATGCGTATGATTTCCACAAAGATAGTGGCAAACACATACATGTAGCACCGCAATATCGTGGCAAATATTCTACACATATTGTTGCACAGAAGGCACAAAACATAATAAGGAACCATAACCAAAGCACGGTAAGTTTGTGTAATTAAAGGAGGTGTTTATTTGCCTGGGTTTGAAAGCACGCAGCAATATACACTAAGCCAAAAAAAGAAACTTACAATTTTCCACAAGGTCATATCTTCAAATCCTGTCCATCGAAATGAACCAAAATTCAATACTCTATTCTAAACACATGCCAGTAACTAAGCAGTTGTCAAACTGACACAACAGCAAAATTCACAGTCCAAAAATTGGCACACAGCACAAGAAATTTGTGAGAATGCGGACAAGGTCCTTGCACAGATGATAATTCCCAAAGAGTAAGTGGAATAGTGAGGAACAAGACCAGTTTCTTAAAGAAACTGCGTGAAAAACAGAAAGCAGCACCGTTTTGTAAATTATAATCTGTTCAACGATTCTCACAGATTGGAACGTGTTTAGAATAGAGTATTGATGTAATTCTGTGAGTAATTTTGGTTAATTTTGATGGACAGGATTTTAAGATATGACCTTGTGAAAAAAGTTTCTTTTTTGGCCTAGTGTATATACAGGTTTTTTGGTGTATTTCTGAAGACCATGTAGACCATTTCTATCATTAGTACTTTCCTGTCGTTGATGGGGTGAACAACGAAATCACGCCGATGTTACGAATTATAAAATAATGGTAAGCAAAGTCAAGTAGGGTATCACGTGATAAATAAAATAACTAATGAAGGACGTGATATCGATATTCACCTCATCGTCGGCAGGAAAGTGCCAATAATGGTCTATTGCATGAAAATAAACGCGGTACATACGCATGATTTGGGGAGCCGTACACTATAAAAATATTTTACTCTAATTTACGTATGTACGAATATCCGGCAGTGGCGGTTCTGTAACTATATATATTCTGTGTAATTATGTAAATTTGTTATATTCTTACGGTGAGTTAAATATTTCTACGCAATTTTCAAGCACTTTGCTGCCAAAAATGTCCGTCAATAATGGAATTGTGTATGTACTTTCTGTAGAGGCAATATGTGTCCCGTTTCAAACCAAAAGTACCGAAGGCAAATTGATTTTTGGTAGTTCAAAGGTGGAGAACAGCTACCTTTTGAAGCACCTTAAATATTATGCAGTAAAATCAAATTTTTGACAAAAGATGTTTTTTATCTCTGTCATACATTCCACAGCCTTTATTCCTCTTTCTTTCATTCCAAGCGCCACATGGTCCGTTGCAGGCTCCAAGCCGATGTAAGAAAAAGTTTGCTGGCATCGTAAAAGACAAATCTAGACGAACTCTTGCCGCTATGATTGCTTGTTTGGATGAAGCAATTGGCATGATATTTAGGACTTTAAAGAAAACTGGACTTTACAAAGATTCAGTAATATTTTTCTCAACAGGTAAGTGATTTTCAAAACGTTTTACTACTGTACATAAATAAAGTCCGCACTTATGTAACCCGTCCTACACCAAAACCTGATCTTGTTATGACAATTTGATTGATAAGGTCGTGTGCAGAATCTTGTTAGCTCCAATTTACTAGATTTACTACCAAACACTCTAAATTCACAAAGATTAAAAGATGCAAATTAAAAACGGACCACGCCGACCTGTAGAGGTCAGCAGTAAAGCATTGTACAAATTCATGCGTTTTAAATTAACAATTGAATAAAGCGCGCACTTGGGATAGTCGACAGGAGCCCATCGTGGGCAAGCAAGCTTATCCACATTGCCATGCTAAGCAATTTCGACGGCGTGCATCGTTTTGATTTTCAACTTTTGAAAATGCACCAACTTTCATATACTCAATCTTTGTTAATTTAGAGTGTTTGGTAGCAAATTTGGTATCAAATTGGAGATAAGAAGATTCTTCACACGATCTGTTAATCAAATTGTCATAACTCGATCAGGTTTTGGTGTAGAACGGGTTACATAAGTGCGGCCTTTCTTTATTTGAGAAGTTTATATTGGAAAAACAACCGATTAAGCCGTTTCAAGAGCTAACATTGTACACATTCCTTAATATACCAGTTGAAAAAGAAGATTATTATGCGGTATATTTAAGAATTATACATATTTTGACAACTCCAAAGGTTTTACTCACAATTGGAGCTTTCGCCATCTTGGCTGATGTCTTGTTCATCAACAGGGATTGATGTGATCTGGTCAACAAGGTTTGATGCATTTTCGACTACTAAAAACAACATTTATTTTCATTTTAGACTTTTTTATAGTCTATATTTTCTTCATTTCACCTTAATTTAGCAGTTGTCATGGTTGTGTGCAAATTCCTATTACTATTAGATACGTTGTAATAAAACATGATTTTAAACATTTGTATATTACTTTTCTCTGAGGGCTTGCAGCAAAATTGATATTTTATTTTCCTTGGTATGGGTTTGTGGCTAGTAGTCAGGTAATGATGATGATATGATGATGATGACGACGACGACGACGACGACGATGATGATGATAATGATGACGATGACGATGATGATGATGATGATGATGATGATGATGATGATGATGATGATGGATAATACAACTGATGTCAGATGATTATTAGAGTCGACGATGATGGCAGTGATGAGGGATTTAATTTAGTATGACATTCTAACCCCCCCTCCCGCACCCACCATTCAATGTTGTTTTGATACTGAGACAGGAACGGACAATTGGTATAGTATTGGCTCCAGCATTGCTTGGGGGGGATTGCAAGCAATATGAAACATTAATGTTTGCCACTCTTGTTACTTGCAATGTTTAAACAAAGAGCACGTTTCTATATGGTATCAGTCACAGTATATGTTTTTGCTTAACACGTGTGCTATGACCCAAAAAATACATCATCTCCAAATACACAGTTCAGTGACCTCGAGGCCTCCATTCAACAAGAAAGTTAACCTGTTGTTATAGAAGGACATGCATTTATACCCAATACACTCAGAGGTCAATTTATAAGTGCACAAACATTATAGGGTCAACAAACTGTGTCTTTATAATCCGACATATTTATAATGTGACATATTTACAGCAAGGGCCCGTGCCAAGGCCAAATCGACTTTTACAATGTTTATTGAAGAGATAAGATATGCATAATCTCAGTTTGCGAGTAGATAAGAGGTCAAATTTTTCCATGTTAAAAATAGAATTACATGCTAGTCATGTTTGTTCCTCTTTTTCGTTTGTGTATTAATCATCATCATCATCGTCATCGTCATCATTATCATCTTTGATTTGATTTGATTTGTTCATCATCATCATCATCATCATCATCATCATCATCATCATCATCATCATCATCATCGTCGTCGTCATCGTCATCATTATCATCATCATCATCATCGTCGTCGTCGTCGTCGTCGTCGTCATCATCATCATCATCATATCATCATCATTACCTGACTGCTAGCCACAAACCCATACCAAGGAAGATAAAATATCAATTTCGCTGCAAGCCCTCAGAGAAAATTAATATACAAATGTTTAAAATCATGTTTTATTACAACGTATCTAATAGTAATAGGAATTTGCACACAACCATGACAACTGCTAAATTAAGGTGAAATGAAGAAAATATAGACTATAAAAAAGTCTAAAATGAAAATAAATGTTGTTTAAAGTTGTGTTCAGCCAGGATCTGTGGTTCAGCAGAGGGTTATATAATACGTCAATGATTAGAAGAAAATGTGCCATCGTTTGAGTTAATTGGCTTGGTTCCCTTCCTACGTATTTGTATAAGTCTTCGTGATGTGGCGCTAGAGTCTTAAATGCTTGCCCCCTCCTAGGAGATGCCATGATTTTTTTTCCTGTGCCATATAACCTGTGATTGCAGGCTTGTGTTGTTCTGATGTGAAACCTCTCTGTTAAAGTTTCGGAGTCTTTCTGCTATTCCTCTAACTGGACACTAAAACGTCTTTTAGTTTCACCGACGTATATTTATCGCATCATTGGTTTACATAGTGTCTTTTCTTGTCCTTTGGGTGAACAACGATGCTTTCTAGAGTATTGGTTCTACGCATCGCTGTGGGCCGGATCTTGTGTTTTTAAGGGCAGGCGAGGTATTATTGGTCAAAGCAGCCAAACAAAATCAATTTTCATTATCTAAATTAATATATTATTGAAAAATAACAAGATAACTTGCTTGATTTATTGTTGTTAATGAGTTATGTACATTTTACAAAAGTGTTGCTGTTTCACTCCTCTTTACAGAATAACTCAAGAACCACAGGACCCAAAAAATATATCTATGATATTTGAATTCCGTTTAAAATCAGTGCCGTAACTAGGGGGGGGCAAGGGGCAACGTGCTTAGGCCGCCACATTTAGGGGCGCCAAAATGACGGTGAATAAAACACAATCAATTCGGCACCCGCTCCAAGCGGTGAAGGTCACAATTGTGAGCGCTTTGCGCGCATTTCAGCATAAATAGTCATTTGACATGTTTGAAAGATGAATTTAAGACCGAAATTCAACTTCATTGTAACCAAATGAATCGCAACCGTTTAAAATCAGTGGCGTAACTAGGGGGGGCAAGGGGGCAACATGTTTAGGGCGCCACATTTAGGGGCGCCAAAATTACGGTGAATAAACACAATCAATTCGGCACGGTGAAAGTCACAATTTTTGAGCGCTTTGCGCGCATTTCAGCATAAATAGTCATTTGACATGTTTGAAAGATGAATTTAAGACCAAAATTCAACTTCACTGTAACCAAAATTTAATTTCATTAAAGTGGTGTTTGTGCAAAAAATGGGTGCGAGGGGAGGGGCATTATACATCCTTGCTCCGGACGCCACAAGCCCTAGCTACGTCAAAAAACCTCAATTAAGAAAGCGTAGGCACAAGCAGGTATCCCACGTGATGCTATTGCGTCATCATGCGAACAGTCATATGGCGACGGAAAGCTTGGCCGGGCAAGCTACTCCCCCGTGGCAAGGTAGGCCAGTGCACGGGCGTGGCACCCGAAGGGTCGATGGTTCAAAACCGCACCCAAGAAAAAAAGTTTTCTCTTCTTCTTTCTTTCTTTCTTTACTCCTTCTTTCCTTCCCCCTCGCCAAAAAGCAACTGGGACGTTAGAGTTAAAATACTTGCTAATCTTAAGAGATTCTCTTTAGCTTTTCTACTAGTCCATGTACATCATCACCACCATGCCCTTAATAGGACATCTTCCGCTTTCTTAGATTTCTTTTGTTTTTAAGGTTTATCCTTGATCTGTTGTTTTTCTCTATCCAACGCCCATTTGGGGTCGCCACATTCTGTTAAAGCATTTCTGATCTGATTCCACTCCTCCTTTTTTTTAATAAATTTCTTCACTCTTTTTCTTTCTGTCCATTTACAGTGGTCTGATGACACCAAGCTTTGGGTGAAGCGGTATTGGGATTGGAATTTTAGGCACTGTTCCGTATGCGTCTTCTTACGATAAACTAACAACTTTACAGATCCACCTTCCTTGTTCACAATAATATCGTTATGAATTCGGCAGACGGCCGAATCCGGATTCGGCTTTTGGTAAATTTATTTTACGCATGCATTACTTTTGAATTCGAGATCAAGGGATCAATATTGTACATAGTAGAGGGCAGCATATCAATTTTTTTAACGGAGATCAGACGATAACAGCATGATAAGTAATCAAAAGAGGGCGGCATACAGGGTTAGCTAACGGTGCATCGCAGTACGGTCAACGACGATAACCGTTAAAATATCGATATGCTGCCCTCTTAAGGTAAAGCATTTGATCCCTTGTTCTCTAATTAAAAAATGATGCATGCGTAAAATGAATTTACCAAAAGCCGAGTCCGGATTCGGCCGTCTGCCGAATTCATAACGATATGATGTCTAAGAATGGGATTTTCCTTCAATCTTCCTCTGCATAGGTAAACTTGATGCTGCTAGTTAGATTGATGGTGTTCAAGAACCACAGGACCTACAAAAGTATATTTGTGATATTTGAATTCTTCTACACACTCGCTATGAAATGATTAATGCATTTTTTTGCCAAAGCTCACTACCCTTCGCAAGATGCAGTTTAAAATAGTTGCTAACCTTAATGTGCCTACAACCTCTGCTCTAAGACTCTTCCTATGTGATTTCATGAAATTCACATACTACAGTATAATCACCATCTTGTTTTTCTTAATCACGTATATAACATATTGGTGAAAATCTCTTTCAGCTCGAGGGTTGAGAGTGCATACAATGTCAACGGGAAACGCATTGGACCAGAACACATCAATCACTTGTGATGAAGCCATCAATCCAGATGGCGAAAGCTCAAGTCCTGAGTAAAATTTCTGGATTTGTCAAGCAAATAATAATGCAATATTATGATCTAAAACAAAATGATATGAAAACATTGATGAATATTATCGGTAATTGTTTTATATAGATAATGGCGGGGCAACCGGAGTAGGAAACAACTGGCCACTTCGTGGATCAAAAGGGACTTTATGGGAAGGCGCAATACGAGGTGTTGGATTTGTTAACAGCCCACTGCTACCGAAGAAAATGAAAGGAACTATAAGCAATGCTTTACTACATGTAACTGACTGGTTTCCTACAATATTGCATAGTTTAGCAGGAGGGAAATTAAATGGAAATAAACCTCTAGATGGTCTGAATGTGTGGAGTACTATCATGTAAGTAATATCGCTTGCAACAAGAGCTAGGAATGATACTTTTATCAGGCTGGCAGAACTTAAAACTAGCCTAAGTCTATAACACGACGAATGATAGATTTCTGACAATAAAAAACGATCGCTGATGGCGCCATAATAAATTTAAGACCAGGCACGGTAAATAAGCGCTGTCTCGACAGTCAGAAAATTTAGCGTGTGAGTATGTTAACACGACGAAAAAGAACAAAATAATCCAGTCCACGGGTCACAAAAATTAATAATGTGTATAATGACTCATTTATGTATAATACCACTGAATACCCACCAGTATTTGATACCCTCAAGTATACAGTAAGCCAAAGAATTAAGGTACCAGTCGTGTTCACCCCTGTATATCCTAAATAAAGCCAAGTATGTCAAAATTAAAACAAACAGCTACTATCTGGACTCTTTAGCTCTGATTTAAGACCTCATTTGTTGAAATCGGTTGAGAATTAAGGAAACGGTTATCTAAAACCTAATGAAGAAACGAAATCAAAAGTTGCACTTTTTGCACGGCGCTAGTTCTCTTGTTCGCGAACGCTTTGTGTACAAATCAATAAGGCATGCAATGTAGCAAACTGCAACTTTTAAATTGGCATCTTCCCTGGGTTTTTGGATCGTCAAGTTTTTATTTCAAAAACAATTTCAACAAATGAGGTCTTAAATTCGAGCTAAAAGATGCGGCTATTGGCTGCTGGTTCCAATTATGACATAGCTGTCTTTGTTTAGGATATACAGGGGGTGAACATAACTGGTACCTTAATTTTTTGGCTTACTGTAGCTCTTTGACTCTATTGAATGCGAGGACCGTATAAACTGTCATCGTTATTAAATTTAATAGTCAATCTAGATTTATTCAGGAATTAAAATCCAAAGATATACAATTCCCGATGGTACCGTTCTATCGAGACACACTGTATCCGGCTGTTTGTGTCATGGAGGATTATCGTAGCGGACATTTTTCTTTCTCTCAAAGATTCGTTTATATACGAGTATGTTAATTCGAGTATGTTAATTTCTGAGTAATACTATTGGACAATTCGTGGTCGAAGTGACGTAGTTAATCGGATTAACTACCATAGCAATAGATGAATACATTTTTTACTATATCGCCCTGCACTACAACGTTCACGCGGTACCGATGCATTGAACCATTATTTCAAAGAAAGGCTGATCACTCGCACCTGTAAGGTAAGTATCTTTGAAAAGAGCGGTATTGTATTCAATCAATGTTTGATGATAATTATACATAGGTGATTAATGCAATCTGCTTGTAGTGCAGGGCGATCTATTCAAAAATTGTATTCATCTATTGCTATGGTAGTTAATCCGATTATGACGTCACTTCGACGGCGAATTGGTAAGATGTTATAGTTGTTGTACGAGTAGGCCCTACTGCCGCTGTTGTTGGTGTTGCACAGCGTCATTATCCCGATATCTTCGTGTCAGAAATTGCCATGATAGTAGGATGAATCCACTAGTTCTTCTACAGCCATGTTTGATCATGAAGAGAGAGGCTGAAGGACTCACGCTTAGTATAAAAAATACGATAGATTCGTACATTTCATTCCTACTACGCATACGCTTCAGCCACTCATCGGCTTAAAGGACTCGTTGTTGTTGTTGTTGTTGTTGTTGTTCTGCGCACATTAATTACGCATTTTTTGTTGGTTTTTGAGATGAATGCCCCGGCTGAGAGTTAAAGGCCACGACTGAAGCTTACTATATTCTTATATACACATATCTCCAACTGCAAGCCATACAATAGGTTTTTACAGATATCAACAATAACACGATATATTCGCTTTCTACCAAGGTCGAGATGTATGCATTCAACGAACATCAATAGTATTATACACCACCATACATGTTTCACTGTTTCTCTTTTTTTACATTAAAGCTAGGAATGAATACCAGAAGTGGTGGGTACTCAAATTATCTCAATGGAATTATGTGCTTTAGGAATGTGCTCTTCATTGTCACTGAGTTTTCAATTCTATAAACACAGTGAGACACTACAAGCTTATTGTCCGACGTGCAACAATAGGATTTTGAAAGACAACTCATAGCTGAATTCTACTGAGCGATAGCGATTGGTTTTTATCCAATGAGAAAGAACGCCGGGAAAAGCAAGCTACCTTATTGGTCAAATACCAATCGCTCAGCGACGGAATATAAATTTAGCTTATATTTGTAACTCAGCAGCGCCTGACGGTGCATATTGCAAATCCACGTGATTCGCTGCAGGGCGTAATTCTATTGGTTCGTTTACCGTCTATACCAACAAGAATTTGTCTTTAAAAAAGACAAGTTCACGGATCAGGTGTATAGTACATGTACGTTGAGCTACTTTGGTCTAACATTTAATATTCATATCTAACCTACTCTGCACTTATTCGACAATAAATAAGTGATATATGAGGCTTAATAATGATACCTGCGTCTTGACTCTGGAAAACAATATTTTTTAAAAACCTCATTTTGCATTTAGTTTTTTTAAGCCCCCTCGGGAGCCACCTACAGGATCTCATTTTGCATTTAAGTTTTTATTGTGTTGCAAAGTAGCAACACTTTCTTTATATATGGTGCTATTTGTGCCCGGAAAAGGCTATCCCGTCTTACAACCTATCGACAGGTCTGATTTCTATAATGAGGTGTCACCGGGTTTGCAAGAGATAATAATACCAAATCTAAACACCATGACATTCACCACATCACGACCAAGCTCACATTGGGCGCCCTATTCCTTTTTTAAAGGAATTTTTTATTAAGCTACCTATACAGGAAACAAATTTGGCTATAATTTTTATAAGTATACGAAGAAAATTGCAAGATGCCTTTATCACTAAAGTAAACACTGATTACACAGCCATTTGCTCTTGCTAGCTTTTGTCAGGGTCATGGTCCTGTTTTTATGAACTGAACACCAATATTATACAGGTTTATACACATGGGTTATCAGAGTCAATAAACATTCAATTAACTATAGATAATGGACTTAGTTTTGTGCAATGTAGTAATTTTCTGAAGTAAATCGCCTGCTGCATAGTTTTCTATACAGATGATGTTTATTTTGTGATCAGGCCTGGCCATGACCTGGTAACCAATCAGTTATGTGTATTGTCAGCATGTGATGGCTATAAGCCAATTACAAACATGTTTTTAAAAGGCTAAAAAATTCCTACATCTTCCCCGGCCAAGGGCTAAATAGTAAGTTGTCAGTGGGGCAAGATTAGATAAAGGCATACAAACTAAGGTATGAGATATTAGGAATTATTTCCTAGTCTCTTTAACCACAAGGTTGGTGGGCTATATAGCTATTCAAGACACAGGATATGTAAGGGATAAACTGTGAATATGAGATTTGGGTGCAAGTGGCATCATTTCACTGCCGTGAAAAACAATACTTACTTGGTGTTGACGCTGTGTGTTGTCGATGTTGGTGTTGAAGTTTGATTATACCCCATTTGTTTTGTTTTTTCAAAGGAATGGAGATCCTTCACCTCGAACTGAACTTTTACATAATATTTGATCCAAAATATGACAAGAGATTAAAGAAAGACATGCAGAATGGCTTTGACACGTCAATTCAAGCTGCAATACGAAGAGGCAACTGGAAACTTATAACAGGCAACCCAGGTAGGAATCATCTGTCACGACACAGTTCATTAACCCCAATATGATTGTATGTTCATTAAGCGACCTCTGATTGTTTTGTGTAAACCGAAACACATATTCCAGAAGGTTAAATTTGAGCTATAGTTGTAAGGGAGTTTTTGAACTATATCAGTGAACATGAGACCATTTTGACTCATAGTGTCTGTCTTAATCATTTTATATTCTGAACAATTTGACACTTCTGGAACAAAGTTTTGGACCTGTTCCATCAGGAAATAATACAATACTGCAATCAGTGATCAGTGCTTATCATACACTAGTATTACATTTATAAACATTATGTGGGACGCAAGCACGGGACCTCGCCAAAATACCCTGGATTCTTTTGCGACATTGACGAGTTTACAAATTACCGCCCAGATTGTGTGCAACATAAATTGATTTAGTATCATGTACTTTTGCGTTGAATTTGCAAACACAATGTGGATGCTTCTGTTTAACAATCCAACAAAAATAGACTGAAGTAGCCTGCATGTATTCAGGGTGCATGCAGATAATGTCTTTTTGCACTGAATTGCAGCTTTGCAGGGCCAACTTCAGTACATGGGCGTAAATGGCATTTACGACTTTCATGAACTAAAACATTTGATTAATAGTTTTTACAAGAACCTGCATTTATATGACCGCTTTTGCATCTTATGTTCTGCATAAAAAAGTTTGAGCTATGGCCTTCATAAATGCATTTCCAGCTATTTCCACCTAATCTTTCACATAGTCCATCGACAATGTCTTTTACGACCTTTTTGAATTCAAAAGGACTATGTAGTAATGGTTGTGCCGTTTCTCACCGCGCCAAAATGACTGTCCACCTCATTATTCAAAAGTAAATCGCTCATTACTGCAATTAAACTTTATTTCAAAATAAATTTAGCACGTCCTAACCTAACAATCTCAAACCAAGCTACTTCCATTGTGCAGGGCACGATGTCGCAAATTTATATTCCGTTCCCATTTTATTAGTAAAAGGAAAGTTATATGTTAATGTAAAGAAGGGTTTCTAGCTTTCGGACAACAAACATGCTGACCTCTTGACCTTGAGGGCGAGTGTCTGACCGAAAAGAATTGGCATGGAAAATCAAGTATGGTACTTTTCTCAATTTTTGTAGAAATCTGCCGTGCTAGTTGGATTCCTTTCCTTTTTCCATCATTTTCCATCATTTCCTTTCTGAAAATGTATACTTTTATATACTTATCATCATTACTTTTAAAGATACAATACAAAACAATGTCTAAAATTTCCTACTTTGAGTGATCCTGCGTGCCACCTTAATTAAGTGTATGCCAGTAGTTTTGCGTTAGAGTTTAGCGTTAGGATTACACAATTCGTCAAACAACCACACTCGACTGATAATGTCATTTATTTTATTAGGGATGAGCGAGAACCCTTCAATAAGTTGGGTTTTTTTCTTGTCTTCTTAAAACTATTATTATCTTTCACCAGAGGTTTGGTTAGTTTTTTAAATGAAACTAGTAATATTGAGTTTATCATGTATAAAGGGTTTCCTCTTATCTTGTTGTTCGTTCACTCAATTCTCCCTAATTCATTCTTTACAGGAGACGACACAGGTTGGACAGCGCCACCCGAATCCAATTTTACTAGCATAGAATCAAAGGACCCACACTTAAGCCAGAAACATCTATGGCTATTCAACATTACAGCAGACCAATCTGAAACCACTGATGTGTCCGATAGCAACCCAATGGTAGTCAAAGAAATGCTTCATCGTCTGAAATACCACTATGAAACAATGGTACCACCGCTATATCCGAGTATAGACAGGAACGTCAATCCAGCTGACTTTGGGGGTGTTTGGATTCCGTGGTGGGATAAACTGTATAACTATGCCGGAGTTAATAATATACTACAGGTTCATTAGATCATAAAATATTTCAATTTAATGAATAGAGACTATTGTTTAGTTTACGTTGACGTAATACTACAAAATGTACTCATAATCATAATACATGCAAAGCGTGTGTTAAACACTGCAAAACGTTGTTTGTAAACAAGATTTGATTTTGTTGTTCATGACACCGATTATTTTCCAGTTTATTTAATAAAAGTTAAACTTATTTATTTAAACTCGTAAGAATGATTGCTGTTACATTGCCTTGTGTACACTCTAAATTACAGGGATTTAAATTCAAATCCAATAGACTTACTTTCAAAACTTTCAGAGACTGTAGTTAGGGACCAATCAATATAGGATTAAACTAAGTCTTTACAAAGTTTGATACATTTCAGTCCCACCGGGATTTAAAAAATAAAACTTTCAGATTTAAAGTTTAATCTACAAAGAGCAAATGTTAATACTTCAAAGACTTATTTTCAAGTCTAAAAGATTAAAATAAGACTATCCTTAGACTTAAAATTTCAAATCCTTGAAAGATTAAAAATGCAAGTCCATTGGATTTAATATTCAAGTCCTTTAAGATTTACTTTTAAGCATATCTGGGATTTATTTCAAAATAATATAAATCTTTATAGGGATATAAATATCGATATTAAATACAAGTCCGTGTGACTTCTTATCAAGCAATACGTCTATTCACGGCAGTAATACCAAATCAGGACTACTTCTTTCATAAAGTTCAAGCAATAGTCTGCAGTGCCAGTGATAATTCCAGTGTCACTGCAGTGGCCGAGTGTGATCCTTCATGGAAATAAGCTTACCCATTTATAAATTATATTATGTGTATAGGTAAGCTTATACAGCAGAAGCACAGACTACTACCTTGGCGATTGAAGATAACTTTCACATTGGCCCTTCGTGCACAACAATGTAAGCTTTTTCATGGAAGTTATAGTCACTGACATTGGCAATTACAGCATCTGGGATGCCATTCTGCTAAACAAATTCGTCCATATCACTTCATTCATTCGCTCGCCACCACACGAAATCGCAAAAGAAAGATGGCGGTTGAGCAGTCCAGGAAAACGTTTCGATTTGATCACGTGCACGCACCATCGCGTTGTGATTGGTTCAATGTTTAAGTCTTTCGAAAGATTTAAAAATAGATTTTCTTTTTCCCGAACCCAAAGAAAATTTAAATCCCCGCGTAAAATAAATCTTAAAGACTTAAAAATTTACATGTCTCAACTAAGATTTAAATTTTAAGTCTTTCTAATTTAGAGTGTATCATATCTATACTATAATAACTTGCCGGGAAAGTATTGAAGTTTTTCGACTTTATTCTGCGCGAGTGAATAGCGTATGAAAGACCCTCATTATTTGTAACCTATTACTATAAACCCTTCCTATACATGTGAAGTGCTTTACGCGATTCCCGGGACGCGATTCTCCGAGCGAGTAGTGTCGAAGGAAAAAACGGCTTTACTGTTCCATAAAATCCTTAACATCTCCCTATGTAGACCGAATATATTTAGGTATCTTTGAACAGAATCATGAGGATCGTTCATGAAAGTCTCAAAACAGATACAAAATAAGTAAATTAGGAATATTTCACTATCGGACACCTTATTTAATAAGAAAGAAGATGGGCCCTCAAATTGTGCATTGATAGAAAACCAACTCATACGGACCAATTTCAATCGCATCATCCGTTACACCATACGTTAGGTGTTGTGAGAACTGTCATTGCCAGGAAGGCTCCATTGTTTCTGAATAAGCGGATCATCAGAAGGTAGGTAGAGCTAAGACAAAAGCAAAGGTCTTACAGTGTTGACATATGTGGAAGGCTTATCTGAACGGGCGTCCACAATTTTCAAAAAGCATGGTTTTATATCAAACCGCATTCCACCATCCGCAAATCCTTTGCACACTCGAAGGATAAACGAGACCCCCTCCAAACAGCCGTAGCAGTTTACGAAATTCCATGCAAGAGTTGTCCAACTACTATGGAAACCGGCCACTTATTGTCTATTTATCCAACCCTGGTTTAGTTGTAGATCATATAGCATCTCGCCAAAAGAAGAACCACACAACAAAGTTAATAGCATCCAATAGGGTACTGCATGACACACATGTATGTTACACACATGAGCAGTCCAGCGGGCAGTTGCCTGATAAACATGATGAAGTCTGATGGTATCAGACGCAACGCAGCAAGATGCACAAATAAGGTCCAGTATCAGATCTAATTCAAAATTTTATGTTTGTAACGACTGGGTAGCTGGGAATATTCACTATTATGGCACTGTAGGCCTATACTTTCAAGGTTTAAATAACAGTAAAAAATATTACAATTAAAATTCGAAATGTCAGAAATGGTCATCTATAATCAGATTATTGTATGTTTTAGAGGTTAGTTATGTAAAGTACGTTCCACTCCATTGCGACGTGAGCAATAATTTGGTTCATTTTATTAACAGTGTAACATAATTATAATGGTCACTGGAGCAATGGCAAAGGAGTTCCTACACCCGGGTTCATACGCTCCTTTTCTTTGTCAATGTTTATCCACCTTTGGGAGAAGCATCTGCAGATAAAGACAGATTATTATTCAAGCTAGCAGTCAATATATTTTTGTTAAAATGCAGGTATTTTTTTACTATGTTGAATTCAAATATGTTGTCTGCAAAGTTGTAAAATTGTGCGCGTATAGGACATGTTATGTAGTTTCGAGACGGAGCTCTAAAGCTCAAAAGGCCTATAAACCCGATTAAAATCAAGTGTGCAACCAGCTTAAGGGAAGATCCTCATCAAAATCACTTTTTCTTTAATAAAGGTGCTATGATTACCAAATTTGGTCTGTAGGACCTTTGGGCCAATAAAAGGAGAAAAAATGATTTTCACCTAATTTGCATATTTCAATGGCCGCCATCTTGGATTTGAAGGTGTTAAATTTCATTAAATTAAATTAGCCTATGGACACAGGGGAATGAGCTAGGAACTTGATTTTTATTTCAGATGAAAGAGAAAAGTCATATTAACAAAATGTTGGAGTCAGATTTTTTTTTTAACCGTTATTTTGGCCAAAAACAGGAAAAAGCCCCCAAAAAAGCACTTTTTTGGAAAAAAAAGGCCTAAGATAAAAATAAATTGGGGACAAAATCAGGAAATCTGACTCCAACATTTTTTGACAAATGACCTGAGGTACATTCTGTCCAAATTTCATAGAAATCCATTAAAAAATAGGGTCCACTGACTATTTTGAAGGTAAAAAATCATCATTTTTGGGAAAATGCGTTTATATCTAGAAACACCTTTTTTATTTTTTAATGCAAATTAGATGAACATTTATTACATGTAATATGTAAAAAAGCAGGTAATTGATTTATTACAATTTGTTGTGAAGATAACATGATAAAAGCTTATGTACTTTTTGAGATACAGATTTTTTACTGTAAAAATATTATATATCGCCACTTGAAAAACAATAAAATACATAATAAATATCACAGCTTGAAAAACAATAAAATACATAAATAATACATTTGATCGTGCAAGATGCTTCACTTCAAGTTGCAATTTCTTGGGAACCGTAAATGCGATTTGTGTGGAATAAAAAGTATGTGAAAGAAAAAAGTCTGCCTGGAGTGACAATGAAATATGACTATAAATGGGTGTTTTTGATGAGGGTCTTCCCTTAAATAACAACTGACTTGGTATTGACAGCTATAAATACCTTCATTTTCAGAAACTTTCAAAATCGAAACTTAGATTTATATTTCTTCATTCTCAATTTAAAAACAATTAATGTAAAATGAACGCGAAATTACAGCCCGTAGCATACGTGTCACCTTCAATATTGCAGTGTCCTCCAAATGCGTATGCACACACCCCACAAATCAATCCGCACACATAAAACAACCCCCTCTCCATCGCACACACCCTACACACACCCACACACCTCACCCTCTGGCAAAGCTCGATCGTTTGGCGATGCGATTATGTCTCTGGAAAAACAACAATTTGTATGCCCTTGTTTCACAAGAATATGTCGTCACCCTGCAACTATAATGCCTAATGCCCCCGTCATATTTTCCTGCCGCTTGCCGCTGGCGTATCAGCCAATGACAAGCCTTGGTTGTGTTTGTTTGTCTGCAATGCGCGTGCGCCACGCCGCTCAGCGGCAAGCGGCATGGTAGTATGAAACCAGCATTAGTCATTTTTGTTCATTTTCAGAATGAAGTACAAAATGTGTTTCAAGCATCCATCAGTTACTTATTCACCCTAATTATTTGTGATGCGATCAAGCAAAATCAGTCGGAACTCGGAAATATAGTAATAAACATTTATAAAGCTGCATTTTGAAGAAAACCCCATTGAAATTAAAAAAACAGCTCCAACGATATAAGCATTTAAAGAGTTTCTAAAACAACAGGAAACAAAAGGAAATAATTATTATCTTTGTTTGGCTATATCTCAAAATCAATATTAATTCGTCTCATTGGCATTTGTTCTTGTGCAAAGGATGGTGAATAAATATTCTTGAACCATATGTTGTACTTTGTTCTCAACATTACAAAAAAATGACTTAGGCAATTATCATAGCAGGTTTAAGATATAGTTAACACTTGAATTAGGCAAAAGGATTTCATCATGTGTTTGAGAATGTGAATTTGAAACGTTTCGAGCATCTCAAAGTTACTTTTAGTTAAGTAAATATTCGACTATTCGGTAGAAAAGGAAAAACGCATTCCGCAATTGGATTTTAAACAATTCGCAAGCGTTGACACATACTATTATTTTTGGCCTAGCATACATTTGTGTGTCGACGTCGAAATCCACTTGTTGACGATAACGTCTCATAACTAAATTTGAGTCTTTTTGTTTTGCCTTTGAATTTTCAGCTGTTTATGTACGTTTAAAGGAAATTGCCAAAGCTGGTGAGATGATGATCTGTAATGTAGGCCTACTCATCATCACAATGTGTAGCTTCCCAATGAGGATACGCTTACAGTGTTAGGGTTAAACCTACAGACAAACGGATACTTGAAGTGTTAGTCGTCTATATTGCATGTGTTTAATAAAGTAGGCAATGTATAGGACTTTAAATAATTCGTGATAATTCTGACGAGTTGTCTAAAGACAATTCTTGAAAGAAAATATATTGATATTAATCCGCGATGTTATAAGGCCCGCCGATTAC
Organism: Amphiura filiformis; assembly: GCF_039555335.1. Classification (NCBI taxonomy): domain Eukaryota; kingdom Metazoa; phylum Echinodermata; class Ophiuroidea; order Amphilepidida; family Amphiuridae; genus Amphiura; species Amphiura filiformis. The sequence continues at coordinate 31,039,656 of NC_092642.1, forward strand.
GAGCTGATCAAACTGTATACGAGAATCAACACATATATAGTCTAGTTCACACCTATACGCCGTAGAAGTGACGTCATAATCGGATTAACTACCATAGCAATAGATGAATACAATTTTTGAATAGACCGCTCTGCACTACAAGCAGATTGCACTAATCACCTGTGTATGTCAGCAAACATTGATTGAATACAATACCGCTGTTTTCAAAGATACTTATCTTACAGGTGCGAGTGATCAGCCTTTCTTTGATATCTATGATTCAATGCATTGGTACCGCGTGAACGTTGTAGTGCAGGGCGGTATAGTCAAAATTGTATTCATCTATTGCTATGGTAGTTAATCTGATTAACTACGTCACTTCTACGGCGTATTGTTCCCAATACACCCAGATGCATTTTTTTCTAACCTACTTCTTCGTAATCCTTAGTGCACAAATTTTGTTGTTCCCAAAATAAAATATTGTCCCATGGGTGGGGGAAAGGTCATTAAACTTTACATAGAATCAAGTTTCAAATATCATCAAATTGTGTCAAAAACATTACTAATTTATTCCTCTGGTCATACGGACTCAGAAAATGTATAGCTTTATCTATCTAGGATGTACCGTTCTTGAGTTATTACCAAAAAGGTCTAAGGTCAAGCGTTGACCTTTAAAGGGTCAAGATTAAAGTTGCTCCGATCTTGATCAAAATAGTGCCAAAATCTCCATTTTGATAAAATCTTAAACAATGCTAGTTAGCAATATGTAGGATGTTTCAGAACCTAGATTTCAATACCATGGCCGCTATATTGTTTCTCATTGCCGTTGGTATAGTCACCAAAATTTAAAACTTGTCATTTGGCAGTTTTTTGTTTCAATCTACCAAAGGCTTTTAAAATGTGAGGGTTTAGATAGTAACTATTTGGAAATATTCGTAGGCTCTTAATTTTTAGGCTAGTCCATATTTCTTTTTAAGGGCTCGGATAGCGAGTTTTTCAGGTAGCACAAAAACCTTTTTGTGATACCTGAAAACCAAAAAGTCTTTTTGGGAAAAAATCTATATCTTCAATATGAACGGTAAATTTTTTCAATTGATCGTCGCCTTTTCATCCTTTAATTACATATCATTAGATTTATACTATTTACTTCGAGGACGGCTGCATTTGCCATTAAATGTGTATTATATCGCGAATTTCAAAAAATCAAAATTATTTGATATCAGCAGGATAGTCCTCGTTTTAAAAATGCACAAAGATCCCACAATAAGTACGTGGAAACATCGCTGTCCGAACCCTTAATCATCGATAAGTGTCTCTTACATGATAATGTAATTTGATTTGATTCTATAGACAGAATTTCTGATCAAATTTGGCTTGGAAAATCTAATGAGAACTTATTTCACTAGAAATCTATTCAAGTCGACAAGATGTTTTTAGAGTGATTTTACAATGTGCAAAAGACCTTTTCAAACTGAGTCATTCCGATAAAACCCGAAACATGAAATAATTTTACCTATCGCGCACGCATAAAAGTACCTCTTCAGCATCATGTACAGTGCGAAGTTCCAATGTGTATCAGGCATCATAAACTACGATGAACTTTCTACGCATCTGTAAGATTAGTATCTTTGAAAAGAGCGATATTGTATTCAATATATGATTGCAGACATACACAGGTGATGTGTACAACCTGTTTGTAGTGCAGGGCGATATAGTCAAAATTGTATTAATCTATTGCTATGGTAGTTATCCGATTTATTACGTCACTTCTACGGCGAATAGGTAATGACCATCGACAAAGAAAACCTAGGGCGGCTCAAAATGATATCACATTTCAAAATACCATGGCCGCTATATTGTTTCTCATTGCCGTTGGTATGATAGTCACCAAATTTTAAAACTTGCCATTTGGCAGTTTTTTGTTTCAATCTACCAAAAGCTTTAAAAATGTAAGGGTTTAGATAGTAACTATTTGGAAATATTCGTAGGCTCTTAATGTTTAGGCTTGTCCGTATTTCTTTTAAAGGGCCCGGATGGCGAGTTTTTCAGGTATCACAAAAACCTGGAAAAAAAGTTAAGTCTTTTTGGGAAAAAATCTATTTGAACGGTAAAATTTTTCAATCATCACCTTTTCATCCTTTAAGTGCATATCATTAGATTTATACTATTTACTTCAAGGACTGCTCTAAATTTCAAAAATATCAATTTCTAATCATTTGCCATTAAATGTGTATTATATCGCGAATTCCAAAAATTCCAACAACAAAAATTATTTGATATCAGCAGGATTTTCCTCGTTTTAAAAATACACAAAGGTCCCACAACCCCGAACCTTTTAACATCGATACAAAATTGTCTCTAACATGATAATGTAATTTGATTTGATACTATAGACACAATTTCTGATCAAATTTGACTTGGAAAATCTAATGAGATCTTATTTCAAATCGCCAGATGTTTTAGACCCGGGGGGGGGCACTTCCATGACAGATATGTATCATGTGCCTCGGGATAGACCCCCTTTTTCAAACCGACTTGTACCCATTGACCCCCTTTTTGTGTTATGGTCCTACCTATTACCCAATGACCCCCTTTAAAAAAATTCATGTACTCAATGACCCCCTTTTTCTATTTCCTGCTATAACCAATGACCCCTCGTTTAATTCCCAAATTTAGGTGGTATTTGTGTTCTCCTCCAGAAATAATAAGATTTTTCACATTTCCAAGGTGGCCAAGTTATTTTTACGCAGTTTGGCACTTATTTATGTGTACTTAATGATACTCTTTTGGCAATCCTGTACTCAATGACTCCCATTTTACTTTTTGTTACCCCAATGACCATCCTTTTTTCAAAGTTTCATACCGAATGACCCCAGTTTTATTCAGGTTGTGTACTGAATGACCCCATATTTTTGTAATTATTGTACATTTGACCTGAATGCCCCCTACTTTTAACATGGCCGAGGCACATCCCTGCCATTTCAGATAGGGAGTGCCTCCCCCGGGGTTTTAGAGTGATTTTAAAATGTGCAATTACATTATCATACTGGAGACAACTGATTCTCTCTTAACAGACAATGTTGTGAAAAATCTGGACATTTGACACAAAAATATTCTACATAAACAGACAGTAAAAAGTGATTACGCCGATGTTAAAAAAGAATAATGACTTGCCACTAATAATGGATAATGATTATTGACAGGAGAGGAGGAAACTAAAGCCGGTGCAAAATGACCACACTAATCACATTTCAAAATACTTTGGCCGATAACATCCCATAGAATAAATGTTACCTAAACCATACCACGTTAACTTCTTTAGATGTTAACTGTAATGAATATAGTTGATATAAAATATCATAAAATGTTATTCGTTGCGAACGAAGATATGGTCACCAAATGTCAGCCTAAAATGTTGGAGCTTGACATTTGGCATAGTTTATAGGCCCTACATATTTTGGCAAATTATGTGAATACCATGCATCGTGAGAGCAATCATCTATGACAATTTTAGATGGTGTCATAACCTATTTCCTATTAATATAAGGCTGTGGTTTATATTGTCTGGTGTAATATCACGTATTCATATCAGTTCATCAGATCATATCTGCGAGTTCAAGAAAATGATTGCCTAGGACGTTTATTAAATTTGAGTTCACACTGGGTTCGAAGACACATCTTCCAGATTGTATTTCTTACTACCATAAGTCACTAATGACTTATGGTTATTCATGTCAAGAGTAAACAAGAATAATATTATAGATAATATCAGTATTTTTTTTTTTCATTTTTGGTACCGTATTTATTTGCGCCTAATATTGTGTCAATATAGTAATGCCACACTTCTGCTTCACATTTTTCTCACGTTTCCGTCTGTATGTCTGTCTGTATATTACCGCGCACACTGTAACCGTATTATTATTGGGGAGTTAAACAGTGTAAACATTTGTTTTTAAAGTAAACACCGCAACCTATAAAATAAGGGGTGAAAGTCATTTAGGGGATGATTAGGGTATCATTATAAAATGGTGTGGTGGTGGTGGTTAAAACGATAACTCTTGTAGCTTATCATTCAGCCTTAAAGGAATGACGGAATTTCTACATTGTCCGTATAGAATTCCTGCATGCTTTTTAATATCAATTGATAGCAATAAATGAATAGTTATAGTAGTTTGTATACCGTAGATGTCTCGTTACCTAAGTAGCACCAGCACCTAATACCCATTCAGTCCTATTAGTCGTGACCTGTTTTTTTGTGTTTCATAGGTACAAAAATGAATAGAAGTAGATAAGTTATTTCATGTTTTAACCCGACATTTAACATTCGAACTTTTTGACACCTGCATATTATCTTTGACCAAAAAGGTTGTATTTTTACAAATAGGTAACTCACAAGGAGTCTATATGCCAATGTTATTGCTTCTATCACCTTGGGGTCAATTATGACCTAAACATTGATTAATTTACTGTACTTTAGAATAGGCATAGTTTTAGAGGTCAAAGCATATCGTAATTTAAAATATAAAGCAAACGCTAATATTCGGAAAAACATGATAAGATAGTATACAAATATTGAATGTTTATGAGTTCAATGGTAAGGATATTTTCATGAGGTGAAATGTGGACTGTTCCATTCAAGGCTTTAAGTTGAATGGTACATATTGCACCGAATGGAAATATTCTTTCCATTGAATGAATAAAAACATTCAATATTTGTTCCCTTGCTTACACTTAATTTTGTAAATCACCGGAAAACAAAATAAATTAAAAGATATCTAAATGCATATTTATTTTAGAAGCTACACCCGCACCTATGATTGGCGACTCGAGGTGGAAACCTAGACTTCTCCGTAGTCCACTTGCTCATTGTGCATACTCTGGCTATTGAATAAAAGCTTAAAACTCTGAATTAATTAATTTGTGCACAATTGATAGATTTTCACATCTGATCTTTTTAGTCACCGTACTCCCTCTGTTTGTTGGCTTTCCAAGTGGACTACTGACTTTGGATTGCGGTTAACATGTTTAACACGGTTGTCTATGGATGAGAATGTCGGATTTCTGGCCTACTAAAATTGGCCATGATGTAATGCATCTTTAAGTGGATCTGGCTTGTGATTGGTCGCCCAAATCTCGTTATGGTTTAAATCCTCCAAGCACGTGCCATTACCATTGATAACAACATCATACACAACTATGCGGCGCTTTTAGTACTAGGTGCATGAGCGCGTCTTGTACGTACAGCTTTGCGTTTGCGGTTACATTGGATTGATAAAGAAGTATGATTGACAGTGTGTGTTAGGGACTAAGTCCCCGGTCAAAGTCCTGTTAAAAAGGCAATGTCCATAGTCGATTTTAACTCGGGCTCAAATAATATGGGAGATTCTACAATTAGAATTGTTCAGTATTGAAGTGCCATTATACTTATGCCATTATAATATGTTGCATTTAATAATATATGCCTACTTATAGTTTACTGTTATTGCACTAATATAATTATAATAAACTTTTTCATAACCATTTATTAGTATTTTGATGTCATAGATATAAGTATAATTTCGAGTTCAACTGAATGCGTTCATCATGATTAATAACATATTTTCATTTATCAAAAATCGACTATGGCATAGTCTAGGTGGAAACCTCGCTCTATACTTTCGCGCGTCTGTCAGCGTTGCTATGGTACCTCCGCGTCCTTGCAATGGAAAAATAAATATTGCACGAAAAATAGCAGAAGTAAACAATATAGTAGTTGACCAATCAAATGACAAGAAACTTTGTATGAGTTATATAATACATTTTGTACTCTTTTTTCTAATATACCGTATTGTCATGATTGTGAATAATAGACATTAATGAACAACAGAGTTGATAAACTGTCAAAATAACGCTTAACAGTGGATGAGCCAAGTAGCAGGTTGGGAAGTACCACTTGGCGGGCAGGTAGTTGACATCATGGGCTACATAGCAATAATTGAACCTAGTAAGGCAATAAGTAGCTTTTGGCGGGAAAATGCCATTCGCCTTTAAACCGCAGTTACATTTTTTTTAAACTTACTCTAATTAAACAATTGACTAGAGGAAATAAATGTTAAGGTTTTTTTAAACACATTTTTAGCAAGTTTGAAATATACCCAGCAAACACAAAAACGTTTTAAAAACGTTTTAAATAAGTTATATTTTGGCTTTTGGTTTAGGTAAAAACGTTTTAATTACATGTACATTGAAATGTCGGGTTATATAAAGGTCATGATAACGTTTACGTTTTGTATGAAAACACACTACAACAATATTTTTAAATGTTTTCAAAAATGTTATTGTAAACTATTTTTGCAAACATTTTGCCAAATATTGTGTCAATACTTAAATAACATTATGTTAAAATATTTGAACCCAGCAAACACATAAATATTCTTAAAATGTTTTTTTTTCAAAATCTTTAAATAACATTTAACTGTCGGGTTATATAAAGGTCATGAAAACGTTTTTAAAACGTTATTGAAAAATATTTTTTCAACCCCAAATTAACATTCTGTTTAGAATGTTTTGTATCAAGTTTTCAAGAATGTTTTTGGAATGTTATTAAAACGTTTTTATACCCTTTATATAACCCGACATTTAAACATTGTTTGTAAAACATTTTTGTTTTCTGTTCAGTAGATTATCAAAAAATGTTTTTAAGGTTATAAAAACGTTTTATACTCTTAATATACCCTTAATATAACCCGCCATTTAAACGTTTTCTGACAACCTTTTATAACCTTTTGCGAATGATGTCGAAAACGTTTTGTGTTTGCTGGGTAAACCCTATGTAAAGTTTCAGGACCTTTTCCCGCCGAAAAATATTCCGGTCCAATTGATATCATGGATTTTTGTGTATCCTATGATGTGAACTATCACCATACTGGAATCAGTAACCCCCCCTCCAATTTGGTCTGGCTTATAATAGGGTGCATTTATCACCATCGTACTGGCTGCTGTTGCCTGCTGTCTCTAAAGTCTCTATATTATGTTGAACAAATCGATCGTTCACTTTTTGAGGAAAAACACAACGTTTGTCACAGATATAGAGTTAAATATGATGAATAATTCTGGATATCAACCAAGTGAAAATACAAGTTGAGACATTCCGGTGAAAAGTGCATTTTTGTATGATTTTTACACCAGTATTTTCCGTCACTCAACAGCCGGAAATTCTAACACAGTGGCCTATAGGGACACTGTAATACATGATATTATGCGTAACTCGCGTATTAAGTTCAATTTCCGAGTCAATTTAATATTTTAGAATTAAGCTATTTTCATGTATATCAATTGAATCATACCCTAAAAGGAGGGTGCTGAAATACTACTTTAAACTAACATATTGATCATCAATACCATTATTACACTGAAGTTTGTTGATTGACTTTTTAGATTCATACTGTTGCTTCTCTAGATTCAAACAAATATTTAGTACATTTCTTTCTTTCTTCGAGCCACCTCCCTTGAGATCTTATAACCTTTCATTAAGCATGTTAAGTGACTATACGCCCGGACTATACGTTACTTAATACTCCAATTTTACAAGCATTATTGTTGCACTTTATGGTAATCATCATCAGGTTGGTTGATACAATTTTCCTAAAGCTCAGCCTGTAATTTATATTCAATCTGTATTAGCTTACTCATCCTCTGTTTTTGTGAGCTTGTTTGTAAATTGAACATACATTTTAGTGATACATTCCTTTATGTTGACCTTGGCAAAGGTTAGCCATAGGATATCATACATTAAAACCGCTGATTGATGCGTGTTCTACAATGTTCAGTAATACATTGTTCTAATGTATAATGTATGTAGGCCCTATTTCCTTTGTTCGTATGTATATGACGTTGTGACTAATATGAAGCTAATTTATTTCATTCAGTAATCATTCTTAAATTAATTATTGAATATCCTTTTTAAATTTTCCTTGCCCTTATACAGTAACTCTACTAATCATAATCAGATATCTTTTAAGATTTAAAGTGGCACCTTGTTCTTTGATGGGACTAACAGAGCTACTAACTTAATCCTTATCCAGATTCTTAAAATGAACCACAGATAATTATGTTATCAATTTAGACAGGCTTTTTACTAATTGTTGCTTGTCACCTATACAGCCGTATAGGATTCAGTAAAAGAAATAAAATATCTTGGACATGGTCTCTTATTTATTTCGCTTAGATTCCAAACTTGATATAAGTTTGTAAATAATTTTAAACTTTCCTCCCAACCATACATAGCATGTGCAGGAGTCTCCCGACTTCCCGCTTAGAGTGCACTGAGTTAATGTATCAATTCGGTCACAAAAAGAACCGAAAATGGGTCAACACAGGCTTTGGTATGGCAAGAGGTGGGCGTAAAATTCAAAAATAAAATAATAATTTGATTTTGTAAGACCTGATTAATTTTCCGCTGCATAACAGAAATAGTTGAAGCCAAGATATTTGGGGAGATTAGAATTAGTACGTATATAATACACATCGCTTGTACTCTTTAAGGTTGAGTAACTTATTAATGTGACACTTCTCAGAACAATTTTCAATCATCAAATTATTGATTTTTAAAAAGTACAAATCGCAGTTTAACAAATAACGGTTACAATGAACACTATTATTGGGGGATAATTATTGTATCATTATATTAGATTGTATCATTATATTAGGTCTGACACCGATTTCAACATTTGTTGTGGAGACTTAAGGTCCCGGGGGGCACTTCAATATGAAATGGATATAGGTGTAGGGCTGGCACTTTCGCACTAAGGGGCATTCGGTGAGAGCAAAATGTAAAAAATATGGGGTCATTGGGTGAGAGCATGATTTTTGGCATTAGGTGAGAGCAAAATGTAAAAATATGGGGTCATTGGGTGAGAACATGACCTAAATGGAATCTTTGGGTGAGAGCCGAAACAGCGCCACAAAAACCTCGAAAATCTAATTTCTAGTTCTAAATGGCTTCAAATTTCATTGTTTTTTTCAAAATAAGTAACAAAATCAGTGAAAAATGAAAGTTGCTGTTCAAATTGAACGTGTAAGGGTCTTTGGGTGACAGATCAAATGGAAAAATAGGGGGTCTTCGGGTGACAGAGCGTGTGTTCGTAAAAAAATATGGGGTCTTTGGGTGACAGCGATGCTGAAAAGGGGGGTCTTAACTGCCCTACATACGCGTCACCTCCAAAGTTGGAGTGCCCCCCACCCCGGCTAGGTCATAACCATTTTAGGCTCACGCTCGTTTTACAGGTGGCAGCGAATTGCATACGAAGATCTCACACCACCAAAACAAAAGTCTCATAAAGACGTCGCGGTTTGAGAACCAGCACCAGAACGCCTTAAAGTCACTTTTTGTGCCATTTAGAGATTTTGTACCAAAGTAAGTACCCAACACCAACCATTAAGGCTTTTACCCAATCAAACTTCATATTGCAAGATAAAGCACAATTCTATTTAGACACATCTCTATTGAGGCATAGATCAAAGAAAATCTCTACCATAATATTAAACACATGTAGGTTTCCTCTTTTACTTAAATTTTGAAAATAGAAAATATAAGATAAGCTTGATAAATCAATTAAAAGCTCTTCTTATAGCTTCTTTAAGAATTTATGTGGGTTGTTCTGCTTACCGGAGATTTGTTGAAGAAGGATATAGTGTGTCTCTTAAAGAATAACTTAATTATTTGGCAAATCCGGCATGTATCATACTTAATATCCTGATGTTTCCTTGATTCTGCTCCCTGTAATCCAATAGGTGCCATCTTAAAACATATCACATAATTTGAATTACACTTTGTAAGGCATAACTGTCAAATCTGATTTAGTATAAAGCATGGTTATATTTAAATAAAATTACTGATTAAGTAAGTTAGATGACAGATTAAGGCTTACCCTTACGTGTATAAGCTGCTGTTTACACTACTTACACGTGCTAGTAGTATTAAAGGATGGTTAGCCTTATTCAGAGCCCGCACTCAGAGCCGACTCGACTGAGAGCCAAGTTATCATTCGACTCCGTGTGTCTCACTAGTTGGCTAGCGCCCCTGGGTTGACAAAACGAATCTTATAGAGTTGCATGCCTTGTTATAAAAGTGCTAGTGAAAAAAGCACAGAACTCGTTTAGTTTATTCACCAGCAAGGCATGCTATATTATTGAACCCGGGATTTGAACAATATTTCAAGCTTACAACATTGTTGACTAAAATACTTGTGATGTATTCTACTGCAAATAGTGGACTTCTTCATCATGGTATAAGATGTAGTAACTTTGGGTGACCATTGGTGACGGTGTAGTGGTGGTGGTTGTTGGCTGCCGAACAGGTAAATAGATAGTATTCAAGAAAATGTTCCGTCTCTTTTTAAATTGATGCTCCTAATGCATAATAATCGCGTCCATCCTCCTCTCATCCTTTCTTTTGTGAGCCTGTAAACGCCTTCAAACGAAGCCCAATCTTAAGTTTACACACCTTCAACCGAGAACACACTTCCAACCGTGGACATCCACGGTTCCTAAGGGGGTGCAGTATGATGTAAATAACTTATATATTTAGAGCATGATCATATCGCGTCCTCGGTCGGCGGTTACACAATTTCAGTCCTCCTCGTTTGGAGGAGCTTACCCTCGCGCAGGTGGGTGTATGTGTGTGTGTGTCCACGGTTGTTTGATGTGATCATTTAACAATATTTTTTACTAACAAAATATTACAAAGTGTGCAATTCTAGACCTGACAGTACTAACAGCTAGCTGTCACACTAATATACACATATTTTTAAAATTATTTTTAACATAGATTTATATTTCTATATCAAATAAGTCACCTTTTGCTGCTTTTTTGTGATTATTCTTGTTCTTTAAACTGTACATATGTGTGCAAATTGAGGACGCTATTTACATATATTTTTAATTAAAACTAGCCAAATAATATGAATTATTACTTACATTTCATGACAATTTTCTTGAAACTTTTTTTGAAAATTCCCTTGCCATTTGTTAGTCCTTTTTCTGATCTTCTAATACCACCAAACAACCGTGTGTCTCTGTCGGGTATATCTCTATCTTCCTTTCTCTGATTATTTGTCTCTTTACTATCAACGTACCCATGAAACTGAAAAGGAGAGTCAAAAAGTTAATATAGGTACAATATCCATCAATTTAGGATAATACCCCCTGCAAGCTCATCTCCTTGTGTTTAAGTGTAAAGTCAAACTGTTCATATCGTGCACTTATTTACAGATTATTCAACCACTGTGCTCTGTGATTTAGCAATCAACATGGTCTGCCAAAAAAATCTGTCAAGTACGTGTTGGCTACTACTTCTTTGCCTTCTCTACAGTGGAGTTATAAACGCTGGTAGTAAGCCGAAACCTAAACATAAAAGGCTAAAACAAAAACAAAAAGACGATTCCTCTCAGCAACCCAACATTATTTTCATACTTGCTGATGATTTGGGGTATTCTGATGTTGGTTTCAATGGCAAGCGATATGGGTCACAGATACAGACGCCCAACCTGGATCGATTGGCGGGAAGCGGCGTTATTTTATCGAATTATCATGTACATCATCTGTGTACACCTTCACGAAGCACACTTATGACGGGACGTTATCCAGTAAGTGAAAACTAGAACGTAAATAATTTTAATGTTGCATCTCCAGAAATATAGCCTATTATTACATTATAATCTTTCCAATACTTTTGAAGTGTTTTGTCTTTCGTTTTTTAACTATAGAACTAATTATCATGATCTGTAATGATCTTTTCTAAATTTATTTAGATGTAAAACAAGTTATTATCCAAGACAAGTGGGAAGTATCACTTTTTTTAAAGTTCAAAGCTTTTAGGCATTAAACTTTTAAGCTTTTATCCAAAGTGACGATATCTGTCATCATCTTAAAAGATGATAATTGCTGATGATTACACTGTTTGCGAATTGCGTGCTTACCACTTCTATGCTAGAACGTTTTTTTCTCACCAGATATACGATTTACGTACATCTGTGTATCCCATTTGGTTTATAATACCTGTGAAATATTTCCTGTTTCTTGTTGTCATAATACCTAACGGTTAAAAGGAACAAACATTTATTTTTACATATTCTTGTTTGCCTTTGGACGCATTTTGCGAATATATATACATGTACATTTAACTAATTCTTGCCCATACTACTTAGCCCGAATAATAATAGACGCTCTCGTGTTTTGGTATGTGTATATGGAACGGTTAACAAAACTGAAGCATTTAAGCCTGAAAAGTTCCAAGTTGCTTTATATTGACCTTAGCCTAGGTTTGCCATAGGATATCACGTCTTAAACTACTGATTGATGTATGTTCTATAATGTTCAGTACTGCATTGTTCCAATCAGGGAAGTGTAACTTTAATAATTGATTTCTTCCAGTAATCATTCTGTAATTAATTATTAAGTATCCTTTCTAATTTTTTATTGGGCTTATCACAATCAATTAATGTGCTGGTTTCATACTGCCATGTCGCTTGCCCCTTAGCGGCGCGACGTACGCGCACTGTAGACGAACGGGCGTAATCAAGGCTTGCTGAAGCGCCAAGAGGCATGGCAGTGTGACTTAAAGTGACACCCTGCACTTTGATGCGACACAAACATTGTATATAAACTTTAATGAACCAGAAAATAATTGTAATCAATGTAGAAACGTCTGAGGGTCGAAACTTTGTGTTTTTATTACCTTTTGCTTTGATCATTAAAAATGTGAACATCACATTGTTGTGAACAATAACAAAAATATTTTTCCAGTTATTATACTTCATTTGGAATGTGAGTACACGTTGTAATTGCTCTATGGCACTGATTGCCCGAAATCTGACGTATATTATTTCAAAAAGTGGTAGATGAATTATTATTCTTACGAAAACGTTTGAGCTTAGAATTGGTGAGACGAGGCATGTGAAACTGCTGCTGGTCACGTACATGTATACAGCCGTCAGGTTTCAACATTTTTTTATTTATTGTTTTTGATGAGTCAGTCAATGAAACAAAATATCTTGGACATTTAAATATGCGAAAGTGACATTTTGTGCATGCGGTAGCTTACTTGATTGATAATAATCTGAACATACAAAAGACATACATACAATGAAAGAAAAATGTGCGGAATCAAATCTGTTATGTTACACATTTATACCAGGATAATCAGATAATAGCCTACACTCTTAAAACGATGTACTCAGTTCTAGTTTATCTTCAAAATTAATCGGATATTCTCATCAAAATGACAAGAAACTCCTCAAATTGATCAAAATGGAAAAGATTGCCTTGACATTTAAATAGATGAATAGGTTCTTGTCAAAAATGAATAGGTTTTATCAAAATGACCAAAAATTAAACGTAAATTGTTCATTTTGATAAGATTATCGGTTCAAAGTTATAATATACCTAATCAAAATGAACAGTATATCATCAATGAACAGTATCATCAAAACGAATAATTTTATTAAAAAAATGAATAGTAGAGTGTATAGGGATAATAAGACAATAAATATAAGCTTGACTTTTGTTTCATGTAGGAATTTAATATTCGGAGCAGAACAGCCATCACTAATGCAATCAGTCAGTTACTCAAAATTAGAACATCAACAAAACAAAATACCTGGTGCCTAACAGTACAGATCCATACCCCTCCCAAACCCAACCAACCACAGACACATTAATGTTCCGAATACTTATCGATACAATGACCGAGAACTGAACTAAAGCATATCCAACCGGGAATTAAACCCATCACCTATTCACCTGAAGTCTGCATGCCACCTGCAATCATAAAGTGTAACTGGAATGATTATATACCTTAAATAGAAGTGAACTGTGAGCTAATTTGATATGCTCACATGGAGTGAATTGTAAAATAATACTTACTTCAATTTGAATAAGATGATTAATGTTTTTGTTGTTTTTATTTTTGCACTTTCGATGACGTATTATTACAGTAGTTTGTCGTCATAATGTATAAATAACGATTTATTTCTAATTTTCCTGGGATACCCATGATAAATCGACATTTAAATATGTGTATATAGGCTACATGTTTGAATCTATAGTTACCCACCAGTGTACATTGCGTTCAGTGGTCTTTCTTTTAAACTTGGGATGAATTGAATTAAGGTTGGTCTGAACCCTGGAATTATGGAAACTTTCGGGCCTCATAACTTCTAAATTGTTGGTCTAAAGTATATAAAAGTATACATATTTAGAATGGCAAAGACTTGATAAGTTCATCTGTGAGGTCAAATTTGGGCCAAAATGCCGTTTTGGCCGAAAATCCCGTTTTTTTCATTTTTTTGAATCATGACCAATTTCACCAAAAATGTTTGAAATTTGGGCCAAAATCGGGCTTTTTTATGGTTTTTTTGAAAAATCAGCATTTTTTGACTATTTTTGGTGCAAATTTCTCAAAGTTGGTCGAAATTCAAAAAAATGAAAAAACTGGTCCTAGATATTTTGATCTAGTTTTTAAAAATTAGTAAAAAACAAAAATTTGGGCCCAAGAATTTTTTTGTTACGATGCACACAAAAGAAGTGGGCCAAAAACCGTTATTTTTGGGATTTGGGGCCAAAAATGGCATTTTGGCCCAAATTTGACCTCACAGATGAACTTATCAAGTCTTTGCCATTCTAAATATGTACACTTTTATATACTTTAGACCAACAATTTAGAAGTTATGAGGCCCAAAAGTTTCCATAATTCCAGGGTTTAAACCAACCTTCGCATGCGTTGTGTAATCGCTCATTTCTTCGCAACCAGTCAACAGATTCAAGTACAATTTTCATAGTTATGAGGCCCAAGAAGTTATGAGGCCCAAAAGTTTCCATAATTCCAGGGTTTAGACCAACCTTCGCATGCGTTGTGTAATCGCTCATTTCTTCGCAACCAGTCAACAGATTCAAGTACAATTTTCATATAAGATGCAGAATAACCCGGCTAATTTGTTGATTCTGATTTTTCAACTTATTTTCAAATTAATTTTTCTGGGACACCCTGTATTAAAATCATGGTAATAAGACACGCATATTTTCAAACGCTGCAATTATCAGATTGTCTTGTACACAAAGATCCAGGACACAGATATATTTCAAGTTCAATAATCAAAGCAGAGCCTTTGCTAACACCTTGAAGTCATATTAATCAGTCTAGCTGTAAACCTAACATTACGAAATCATTGCCCTTATGACTGGGTAATTATCTTAACTCTTATAGTATCAATGATTAAAATTGTTTTATTGATCTATGGAAGCTGTTCAACCAAACATCGTGAACATTGTTAATGGTACTCTCTTTTCAAGAGCATGTTGAAGAACCATTGTAAAGATGTTTTTAAATGTCGTACTTTTTGGTAGCTTTTCTGACAATTTCAAGGACTAAAACTTTGTACAGATTTTGGTGCCTTTTCCGATCATTTCAAGGACGTTTATCAAAAACCAAAAACTTACATCTTTAAGAAATGGCAATGTTCACAACGTCAATGGTGAATATTAATAATATTATTATGTAGGTCACTTTGCCAGCGTATCGTTTTTACAATTTGTCAGCTTAACTATATTTGACCGAGAATTAAGAGTATGCTTAATAGCTGTAACTAGATTAAAGTGTGACGCCAACTTGCCAACTTTAAAATGATTTAGCTGTTGCTTTTAATAATTCATCTAAAGTGTTTAATCCACGCAGTGTCCCACATTGATTAGTGCCTTCTTTCACAATTTCCAAAATATTTTGAAGTTTTACTTGACCATCAACTTTGCTAGATATGATGTATTTTACTATACGTGTACCTCTCACGGACTGCCTGTGCTATAAACTTAGATTGCCATAACTGGACATTGCACTCGTTGTACTAATTCCAAGAATGTCTTTGAACAGATTGTGGCATGTACCGGTACCAATTATTTTGGGACACCCTGTATTTAAGTTGAATAAATGTTTAAAATATATTATTTAAATTCATTAACAGATCAACACGGGACTTAGTCACAGCAACGTAATACCAACTCGCCCTATGTGTTTGCCAGAAGACGAGGTAACTCTGCCTCAAAAACTAAAAGAAGCTGGTTATGTGACTCATATGGTTGGCAAGTGGCATCTTGGTATCCAGAGGAAGGAATGTCTACCAACATATAGAGGGTTTGATTCATTTGTTGGTAAGGCTATAACCCTTTTATTCATTCCCTATAATTTCTGTTTGTAATTGTGTTTGGATCTCAGTTCAAGGGGTTATATGTTCTTCTTCTTTTGGTTAATAAATATGATTAAATAAAAACATGATTCCCGCATAGTGCCGAAACCTTCCCTATATCTAACAAGTGAATTGCTTTGAGCGACTCGCGACCAAGGCAGAAACGGCTTAGCCCATAAACATACATTCTGTTGTCATGACTCGGAATACTACCAAGGGATGCGGATTCAACATGTGCACAACAATTATACATGTACGACAAATGCAACAAATAAACACCAGCATTACAATCATAATTTTATAATTATTTAATAAGGTACATCATACAAACAAAATTGCTCAAGGAAGCCCATGCAATGATAAAGTTAACGTTAATAACATCTTACAGTTAATAGAACAATTTACTCTGAAATATAATTGTATGTGGTTGCAAGTTGTGTGTGCTTGCCGAAAAACTGGCTGAAAATACTTTTTTTAATCTCCAAGTTTTTAATGTTTTTTTAATGTAATAATGCAGTCTTGTCTGTACCTAAATTGCAGACTGGACAGCCAGGATGCAGATATTTCTTTTGAATATAATTCTGTGAAACTATTCGAATGGTTTATTCCAAAGCTTTATTCCTTTCTCTTTTTCCGTCACTTACACAGGAATGTACCTTGGGGCAGGGGAGTACTTCACGCACATGAAAAAAGTTACACTTAATAACCCTCTTCGTGTTATCAGCGCGTATGATTTCCACCGAGACACAAGACAAAACAGAACTGTGGGATACAAGTATTATGGAGAATATTCTACACATGTGTTCGCACAGAGAGCGAAGAATATCATCAAGACATACCGGAGTAAAAAGGTGAGATACCCGTCTTTCATGTCAATAGTAGTCCAATAAATTACTGTAATCATGTTGAATTTGCTGTTTTTAGCAGCACTTATGAAGCACTGAACATGCTGACCATTATAAGCTATAGAGGCATTTCAACATTACCCCTATTTGGTGGGAAAATGTCGTTGAACTTTTACACCTCTATAGGCATGATAGGGGGTGGGCATTTATTTTCAGGAATAGCCCATAGTTGATAGCTGAATGTCTTGTCTTCTTGTATACAGACACCACGTCCAAGAGGTCTGTCCTGCAATTAGGTGTCTTTTGAAATCATCATGGTCTGCAAGAGGACATATGAAAACCTTTGATTTCAGATAACTCCACAAGAAGAAATTGAGACGTGTAACTATTAACTTTTCCGCAAATAAAATGTCCAGGGAAAAAAATAAAAAAATCATTACCTAATTAGGTACAGTACCTAATCAGGTACATTGCCCGGACTGTAAATGGCGTGTGGCAATTAAAAAGGACTCAGTAGCAATATTGTGAACCGTGTAGGGTCTGTGGTAAAATGCAGTTACGTAAAGTCAATTAAAGTAATGTTTCACCACATTCTATACAGTTTTTGATCGAACGACTTGCAGAATTGTTTGGCAATCGTGTAATTGTTTCGAAACACCAATTGGATTGGCCCTAAGGTCTCCAATCTTACACCTCTCAATTTCTTCTTGTGGAGCTATCTGAAATCAAAGGGTTTCATAATGTCCTCCTGCAGACTTTGTTGAACTCCATGCAAGTAATTAAATTTAACATTGAATTTTGATTCATTGGCGCAAAATCGTGAATAACTAATCTTGAAACAATTTTTAATCAAAAAAAAAACTTGAATTCAAAACACTAGCTGCAATACATTATCATGATTATGGGATGCACTTGTTACTGATTAGGTAATGCTGTACCTGAAGTTGCCCGGACTAGTTGTGGCAGGATAAGATGTTAATTCAGCTATCAACTAAAAGGGGGACAGCTGCAAGCAAAGTGACTATGATATAATGATCCAGCAGTTAGAGAGATAACTACGTGTTAGAGAGACGATAAAACCCAGAAGAATGGTGGAGCTAAGAACTACGAAAATATTACTCTGGGTAGAATTAAGAAAGCAAACAGCTATCATTCCCATAGAAGCCCTGTAAAAACATGTTGCCAAAAAAGAACTAGGTTTTCTACATACATGTATAGTTTAATATAATAATATTTAATAATTTTGGGCTACTTAAAGGGGCATTTCGTGATCCACAGCCTCATCCCCACTTTTCTCAAAAAAAGTTGAGATTTTTATATCACTGGAAACCTCTGGCTACATAATGTTTATGTACAAAATATTTCTTGCAGATTAATTCGTTTTGCAAAGATATCGTGAAATTTGAATTTCGTTCTGGTGCACCAGAACGAAATTACAACGCCATGTCTATGGAGCAGTGTAATACACTAAATCATGCATAACTCGCGAACGCAAAGTCGGAATCAACTGAAATTTTGGGAATAGGTTTTTTTCGTGGATATCTAATGAAAAATGACATAAATAGAGGATGCTAGGATCACGAAATACTCCTTTAAGTTTTCCTCCCCGGAGTCTTCATCTCCCTCTCTTTTATTTATTCACGTTTCCTCTCTGTTGCTTTTCCTTCCTTCTTGGTCCTTTCTTTCCCCATTCCCTCTTCTTCTCTTCCCTTTCCTTTCCCCCTCTCACGAAATACTCCTTTAAGTGCCCGGACCAACAAGAACTAAATAGGTGACGATAAAAGTTTGACTTTATTGTAATATAAGAATTTAACGAAACTACCTCATTTTCAATCCGTTCCACGGAGTCAAATACCAATCAACGACAATAGACGCACCATGCGCGATGCGCAGTGTTTGGTACTCCCAAATACAGATAATTGATTAATATTTGAATCAATAGAAAGGTTTGAAAATGAGATGCGGTCAATTGTCAAAATGCAAAAAGTATGTGGCACCTGATTTATTTCTCAACCACACCAGTTATTTAGTAAAGTTTTTAGTTTAGTTTCGGCATTAAAATACCCAAACAATTAAGTTTCCGACGACACAGTTCTTTCAGGGACATCCTGTACGTATGTAAAGTATATTGAAACTTCAAAACATTATCAGTAGCGTACCGGACTGCTAATGTGCCGCTCTGAGCACATGGTACCCGTGGTACCAAGCACTTAATACATTAGAATGTTAAATAATTTATATCGTGTAGATCCAATATAAAGTTGATACAAATCTTGACAAGCGTGCAGCATTTCATTAATTTCCTGTTCATGTGCTTGTATCGTGAATGTGTTGCGCAGTTGCAATTTACACTGATATTTGCGCTATTTCTTTCTCGATGTTATTTTTGCAATTGAAAACTTTTATTTTTTACTCTCGATCGCAATGCAGAATGATATTTTCATCCAAAATTTTACTACAGCTGCC
Organism: Amphiura filiformis; assembly: GCF_039555335.1. Lineage (NCBI taxonomy): Eukaryota > Metazoa > Echinodermata > Ophiuroidea > Amphilepidida > Amphiuridae > Amphiura > Amphiura filiformis. Next base: position 31,059,160 of record NC_092642.1, read on the forward strand.
CCACTAAAATGACTTGATCTGACTAGTCTGTGTTACAGATCATGTACCTATATTGTCCATGGGGAGATCACCTACTGGGTACTAGTGCTTGATATCAGCGCCTGGCGCCTTCAGCGCTCCACACGAAGGTCGCTGCTCACCACCTCGATATAGATCGCGAGGGTGTTTGACAAAGACTAGATCGGATCTACTTGACGCATGTTTCACGTAATTATTGCATCATAGACCTTTGGTTACCGGGTTTGGTTATTTGTAACGCCCTCGGTCCTTGTTGAGAGATGGTTGGTGCAGCCCTGATGTTGATCGAACTTCGTCAAAGAAGGGTTAAAAGTGCTAGTGGGTTAAACCAAAGTACCAGTGGCTAGACCAAAAGTACACTGAGGAAAACAGATACAAAATGCAGGAAGTAAGCGTACAGTGCAGTGTAACTGAATTTGCATAAGAGAAAGGAAGAGCACATTAATTGATCATGTTGATAGCCATGAGCGCTGTGATAGAAATAGGTCAAGTGTGATCGTACGTGTACTTTTAAGTTTAAATCCTTGACGAACACAATAAGTTTGGCAACGATCACCGTACTACATCTGAAAACATCTGAAATGATTCTGTTTAATATTCAGTTTACATGTAGTTCCTCAATTGGCACGTAAGACTCCAAGTTCTTTAACAAAATTAGGCCAAATAAGTGCGACATTGTTAGTTTAGTCCCCACACATTAATCGCATTATACACACAAACAAATCTACTATTTCATCAAGTACTGTGAACTTTCAAACGTAATGCGTTGTTTGAACGTTAACAGAAGACATACACTTCTACCCTGTTATAAAACTGGGCTAGGAAACAGCATATTCCCTAGTTAAATCAGACTATAGTGAGACTATGTCCCCTGTGGTACGTCTACAATATGACAGCAAAGTTCCCTCCCTGGATTATGGAGCAAAATGTCTTATATCTTTATTTTCTTGATTCGTCAATCAATCACTTATCATCTTGATAGATGTACTTTTGTAAACATTGTAATAATGAAGTCAAAATTTGGTTACGCAGGAATGTACACTTCTGGTAATATATTTCCAAAAGTAAAAAAAGGTGCAATGACGTCCCTGACGATAATTGAGCACAAATAACCATTGCGTCATTGCACTTAGACAATTTCAGCGCGGGAATTTTGAATATCGCGTGGTGAGAGCCGGCTGTTTTTATTCGGTTTTATGGTCAATTTGAGTTTGTTTTAAATAAACCCATGTGGTTCGTGCTTAATAATATTATCTTTCTAACATATAACGCATAATGTTATGATTGCCGGGGAGACCCCCTTTAATAGTTGTGTTTTAATATTTTTTTTTAAATATTTATGGATATCAACTTCAATAAGACGAACAGGTAAATTGTTTTAAGATAGGAATCTATTGCAATGAACATTGTTCGTAAAGTATAATAGAAAATAATTGAGTGAGTTTATTTTTCGCATGACAATAAACGTCACGCCAAAAAATGAAACTTGATGATTTTTTGCCCAAGTATAGGGCTAAACGTTGCTTTACTATCTACACCTTTGTTTCAATTGGTTGAGAACCGTAGGCCGGTGCATTTTTGTTTAAAAATACCAGACGAAGCAATCTATTGTAAATGGCAGTGTGGCGAATTGGTAACGCTAAAACTTTTACGGTATACATTTTTTCGGGAAATGGTTTTTGTAATGTGAGGAATAGGGTTGTCCACACCCCAATAAAACGTCGAATTTTGTTTTTGTTATCGTAAGGGTGTTAAATTAAGTTAGTTAGTTTCAAAAGCACTGAAAGGTTCCTGCGTGCTATACACCGAGTAAACAGTCACAATACAATGCAATACAATACAATACAATACAATACAATACAATACAGTCATCCGTCTGAGAATCACAGATTGTAGTCTGAATTAATTATTATACCTAAGGTCTTATATACCTAAAGCATTCAATATTCATTTGTAAACCTCACACTCTATCAGTTTGTCATACAATCAATAATGTCATCAACATGTCCTTTTGGAGATCTAAATAAGGCAAACATTGAACATCTCATTTACATAATAATGACATAACTGACAACGCATCTTGAGCCTATTATATTTTATAAAACGTTTGAAAGTCGTCTACATCTCTCTCAAATGTGTTGTGACTTTTTGTGACACATGTGGCGTGGGTAGCATTACTAGGCCTACAGCCTACATAATAGGTTTTTAGGTTAACATGGTTAATACGCTGCGGAAAAATCTTAAAAACAATATCAATAAACTTAACATGATGCAAGGTAATGAAAGAAACATATTCAATTGAATTATAGCAACACGATGGAAATTGCGCTTTCAACACAAGAAGTACATATTTATTTATCACATTATGATTTAAAGTCTTTACTACAGAACTATTACTTATGATGTGCAAATTAATGCTCTGTATGCTAGCCATAGGCCATAAAAAAGTCCAAGTTTTGAAATAATTTTCTCAAAATAACTAGAGCTACCTTAAGATAATATACTGAATCAATATTAGGCTTATTTTTACTCATTTTTCGTGCTAATTCCGAATATGGGTATGACAATTTACATTTTTATTTTCAATTTTATTTTTTTACTTGTCGTCTGCAGTAGAGAGCCGGAGTTAAACGTCAAACGTAAATGTTGAACGTACACATTACTCATTTTACTTGAAATAACCAATGAGCGATTTCTTGTTCGTCTATACTAACCAAAACAAACTGTACAATCACGAACGAGATCAATCGCTCATGGCTAACGTGGTATTAGTATAAGTGTGATGTTTTCTCCTTTCCCAATTATTTCTGGCTAGACTATCTGCCTCTTTTGAGTGTGTTCCCAAATTAGAAATATACCCGGGACATTTAACACAAATGACCATACGGGTATGCCCCCCCCCCATCTTTTTGGATATCGCAGCTCCAAAAGACTCCCTAAATTTGACCAAATGGAGCTCCGTGAAAGTCCAGATTTCAAAGACCCATTTAAATAATTGCTCATTCCCCACATTTCAGGTGATTTTCAACCGAAAAGCCAAGAAAGACCTTTGATTTTGACTGTTCACAGCTCCAAAAAGACCCTCTTTTACCTGTTCGCAGCTCTAAAAGACCACCTTTTACCAGTACAACGTCAGCTCCCGAAGACTCAACACCTCAAAATTCGTGGGAGCATACCCACCAAAAATTTGTCATATCCTTCCCCTCTCCGGGTACATATACAGGGCTTTCTTGTTTTGCTATAGATTCATACCTCTTTTTCAGTGTTAAAGATATAAGAAAAAAATAGAATACTATAGGGATATTATCCGGAAGTATTTGTCGGGTGTACATGAATGTTCTCAATAAGAATATTGGCCTATTATTAATTCAATCAACACCTAACAAATTATTCCATTTCCTATACATATTACGTGACCTAACAGCAGTAAGTTTATGGCAATGTAGCCGGAAAGTAGTGCTACATGTGTTAGGGGGTTGCGGGAGAAGATTTAAATAAAAATGTGCAAGTGTGAATGTTGATTGACGTCACATTTATGCATTCCTTTTTGCATGCTTTTGTCATCATTTATTTCATAAACTACCCAGCAAACACGAAACGTTTTCGACATCATTCGCAAAAGGTTATAAAAGGTTGTCAGAAAACGTTTAAATGTCGGCTTATATAAAGGGTATATTAATGGTATAAAACGTTTACATAACATTAACTAACATTTGTTGGTAATTTACTGCACAGCAAGCACAAATTTTTTACAGAAAACATTTAAATGTCGGGTTATATAAATGGTATAAAAACGTTTTAATAACATTCCAATAACATTTTTGAAAACTTGGTACAAATCATTCTAAACAGAATGATATTTTGGGGTTGAAAAATATTTTGCAAAAAATTTTTGCCCAAAATATTTACAATAACGTTTTTAAAATGTTCTCACGACCTTTATATAACCCGACATTTAAATGTTATTAAAACGTTTTGTAAAAACATTTTAAGAACATTTCTGTGTTTGCTGGGTGCAAATATTTTAACATAATGTTATTTAAGTGTTGACAAAATATTTGGCCAAAAAATGTTTGCAAAAATAGTTTACAATGATATTTCGAAAACATTTTAAAAATATTGTTATAGTGTGTTTGGTTGTTGAACAGCAAGGATGACTATAACTGACGAGTATCTTTTTGTGCCTGTTGTATATGCTCAGGAGGATGAACTGCTTCAAATCAGCTGGTACCCTTACCTTTTTGAAACATCACTCTCTTGTTGGCTGTACAGCCTATCACTAATTTACACGTATTCTGGGAACCTTAACCTTTTGCAAATAATGACGAAAACGTTTTGTGTTTGCCGGGTCATTGCATGGGGACACACCGGGCATGATCAAGCAGACATAGAGAGGTTAGATTGGCCTTCAAGGCTTCAAGGAGTCAAGATCTCAACCGTAACTTATGGGACATCCTAAAGAGGACCGTCATAGGAGGATAAATCTCCACACCACATTGGTAGATTTGTGCCGCATTCGTAATTAAGGTTATTTAAGATCAGTATTAGTTAAACAAAATAATTGTTCTCGCAAAATAGGACACGGTCAATAATGGGAGTTGTGTTCCGAGCACGTTGTAGTGTGCATCATTGTATCTTTGATATATTTTTATATGTTTATTGTTGTTTTTATCATTCTATACAGCCTCTCTTTATGTATCTCTCTTTTCAAGCTCCTCATGGACCTCTTCAAGTCCCCAATAAGTACAAGCTTCCATTTGCGAACACCAATATGACTTATGATAGGAAAACGCTGGCAGCGATGATATACTGTATGGATCAGGCCATAGGCGATATTGTCAAAGAGCTTAAAAGTGCCGGAATGTATAAAAATACAGTAATCATATTTGCATCAGGTAAGTATATACAATTATGCTCAGTTTAATATGCCCACATTTCTTTTCTTTTTCTCCTTCCTGCTTTTTGTCTTGATAAAAACATTGACAAGTCTGCGAGACACATTTGCAACAGTTCTGTAGGCTTTCAAAAGAGTGATACATATTTTACTTAAAATAATCACACACGCAATCAATTATACTAAATCATTGAATGACTACCCTAAACCATTAGGCTACCATGCAGAGGTTTAGCAAGCGGGTGGACAGGGTGAATGAAGTCCAGTCCAGGGTTCAGGTTTTGATAAAGGAGATATCAAAAGGGCCTAGTGCGCTGATCCTTGTCCATGGGCCCCGAGACTCTTGATACGCCCTGCCAGCATGCTCTCATTATGCTATTGTCTGTTTCTCAATTTTATTTCAAGATAATGGTGGACCTCCAGAATTACCTGCGAGCAACTGGCCATTTCGGGGAGCTAAGGGCACATTTTTGAAGGCGGTGTGCGTGCTGCTGGATTCATCCATACTCCTTTATTCCCCAAATCTCTGAGAGGAACCGTTAACAATGGTTTAATGCACGTTAGTGATTGGTTCCCTACGATTATACAAGGATTATCTGGGGGAAATACGATTGGAACCAAACCATTAGACGGATTTGATATGTGGGAGACTATTAAGTAAGTAAAATTGAGTTTTGTAAAACACCGTAAGCCGCCACATCACTAGGATTGTCAATCAGTTATATTAATACAAATCCAAAAATTGACAGTTTTATACTTAGAGAATAAATATATTGCTTTTAGCCGCTATCGTGCATCTATCGTCCCATATAATACGGGCGACATCATTATTTTAGGTAAAACAATAAGTCCAAAAACGATACCTTTATTCTCATTCTTACACACTTCAATTCAAATAAAAATATCATAAGTATACCAAATTTTAAAAATCCTACACTTGACAAGGGCTTAAAATCGAACAGTCCCGTTGTTACTATGCGCCTCCGATTGGTTCAAATAGCGAGTACACGTATTGCGTCGATGTTCACGCGCTTAACCGTGTTGTATCGTGGCATATCACACGGGTAAGAACCAATAACATAGCAGGTACGGTTCATAGCAAAAGGTTTGGCTACAAAAAGATTCTCTTGTAAATGCATCTATGCACAGTTTCCACCGCGATTCACCTGAATACACAAATGTGTCAAAGCACATTGATATAGCAATGCCTTGTCTCTACACAGTCTGTGTCTACACTGTACGGTTGAGTGTATAGCATCAAAAGAGTTGTGAGAGCTTCTAGCTGGTAACTATTGGAAAATACGGTACATGATGCAGTCATGTCTACAGTAGAATTCATCTCGACCTTTGCAGGACTTAAACCCCATTAAAAGCTATTAAACCAAGATAACACTCATTGAAGCAGCTCAACTGATTAAATCAGATCGTCTCTGGTTGTGCACAAGTGTCTGTTTTACATGTGCGACATCGCAATAAAGCTGGTATTATAGCTTCAGTTGGGTAACCGATTATAAAGGAAACGAAAGGAAACAATGGTATGTGTACCTTTGTTCACGAAATGAGACAATGACCTGCTTTTTGTTAACCAGCATTCTTCAAAATGAGCAACATAATGATTGTTGACTTAACACGGTTTGGAAATAATTTCTTCATATTTTTGGTGTTATCTGTCGTTTACATATCCTTCCTAAAACACATCTAAATTAGCTAAAAATTTAGGACATGTTACAAAACTATACTTTCTAGAACCTATTTAGAATAGTTTAAATGTAGCTTGTACCGTTTTTGTGGCATCCTTCAGAACGGAGCGGTCCGTTACCAATATAGCTCAATATTTTCGGTCAAATCTCCATTCAATTAACACGGGGAGTTGGCTAGCTATGAGCTAGCTATGCTTTGCCCTCACTCATATTTTACAAAAGTGCGACCATTTCTGAACATCTAACCTAGCTGTAATTTTAGGTCATGTTAGAGAAACATATTTGCTAGAAGTTTGGAGAATAAATTAAATATTGGCTGGTTATTTTTCACACAGTGATGTTAACTAGGCAAGTGTCCATTCTTCCAACATACATCATTTGTAGAGGTCACGCGTCAATGGTGAGAGCACTGTGTCTTGTGTATAGGAAAACGGACAGTAACTGTAGTATGATCTGTGATTGATTTTGTGAAAACTCCCATAGTTTTCTTCGTCCAATCAGAAATGTTTTTATATCGAACGAAAGCTAACACTTCCCGCTAAAAATACTTTTTTCATTACATCAACAGTTCGCGCAACTCAATGTTTATAATGTGGAAAATTGTTTACAACGGCCTATTCACGCACAATTTTTGACCAAAATATAGTTGTAAAAGTCAGAACCCCACACGGTTGATCCTTACAATATTTAGAAAATTTTATGTCATTAAATGAAAGAGCATAATATCCATATAGTAGATTCATTGCAATGAGCAAATCATTGCAAATCTTGTGCAATACGGTCATACGGTTGTAATTCAATGAACAATGACTTTGCTTAAAGAGCGCTTAGAAATTGATATGCTCAAGTGTCTTAGAATAAAACTTATTAGTGCATTTTAAAATTGAGTTACAAATTCCTGTTCATCGTCGATTACTTCCTCCTGTTTGAGCTTAAAGCATGTCGGAGTAGTCATGGTCGTCAACTCAAAAAAATTATCTAGATTAAGTTTCAAAACTTTTATGTATTGTGGTTCTTGATATACGGTATGTGGGTTTATAAAGATGTTTTGTTTCGATACACTCTTTATCATAACTTTTAAGTTATGATAAAGAACCATAAGACCTACAAAAGTGAAACTGTTATTTGAATTCTTCGTCAAGCCCGCTTCAAAATAAATATAACAATTTTCGCCAGAGGTCATTTAAATACTATTCACAGGATACCACTTTTCGACCAATTCGCAACAGTAATGACTCCTGGCGAAAATTGTCGCGCCATCTACGTTAAGGCCAGTTCGCCTGAGCTAGCTAGAGTAGTTTATAAATGGCACTGCTTTGTAGGTAAGAACTCTATTTGGGTATTTTGGGCCATCTTTCTTATCCACATGGTTGTTGTATAATATTTACCTACTCGGTTTGGATGGAAAGAGACAAAAATCACAACCATATTATCAGAAGCAGAAGCAATAGCACGAGCGTAGTAATAACCTGCGATTTTTTGTTTTTCAGAGCTAGAACAAAATCTCCCAGGACGGAGATATTGTATAACATCAATACAGTAGGGGTAGAACATCGAGGTCCTCAATTTCATCCAAGTATGCAGTCAGCTCTACGGATGGGAGACTGGAAAATCATAACTGGTCATAAAGGTATGAGCTTGAGTATTCAAAATTTTCTTCGATTATCATAATAACTCACCATGAGCAAACTGAATTCAGGTTGATATGTCATTGGCAAGTTGTCAACGGGAACGGAATGTTTCCAAATTGTTTTCAAATTACCTATTTGTCCATTGCTTTCAAAAACCATCGTTCTAACGAGGTAGCCATGAAAATGAAATCAAAGACATTAGGTCTTAGATCTTAGATCTTACTTACTGATCATGCTGATAGAGAAACTTGTTGACATTGCTAGCCACATCAAAATAAATCGTAGAGGCTTATATCATCAGAAGTTAAACTATCGCGTCCGGGGGGGAGGGTCTTCTAACAATTTTGTACGGGAATGTGCCACGCAGACTTTCAGATACTGACTTTCTCTATACCTACTTTTTACTGTTTTTGCCACCCATCAGTATACCAATTTTCGCCAAAAATAAAACCAAAAGCACCCAAAATTGCCATAATTGGGCTCGTTTAGGGCTCTTTTGCCCAAATCCACTAAAAACCCACCATCGATGTATCAAAATTGCTAACAAGGTACCCCAAACCGTGGCACATCCCCGTATACCTTCAACAAGCCCTCCCCCCGGATCGTGTCTGTATATTACTTTAGACAGATATATTTAAGTTTATCAGTTTACAAAGTACAACATTTTGCTTTTTACCTCATTTAACATTTCATCAGATAACTATGCACATACATAAAGAACATTTAATTTCCTCCACGAGATCAGATTTACTGTGCTGATGTGACATCCATGGGCGCAACAGGTGTTACTGTGTTCACATGGTTAATGCATTTCTTCAATGCAACACTTCATGTTGACCAAAACTAAAACGCGTTTACAATACGTTTTAATTTTAATAACATTTTTGTGTTTGCTAGGAATAGATATCGTGCAAATATTGTTGTCGACAGGTTTTGCTTCTCTTGAATTTACTTGAATTTTAACCTATATAGGTAACCCCTACGTAGGAAGTTGACTTCATGTTTCGGAAATTGTCAGTAGATTTTGTCCGGAATATGGACAAGAAACTTCCAGTCTATGTAATATGATGGCAATTGACGACCTGAGCGCAAGAAGACTGTAAGTCCACTTGGCCCCTCAACATGTATACACCAAAGTTGCGTATTATTTCGTATAGTTTGGTAATGTTTTATACAAGGGGCCAAAACAAATCTTTCACAACCTTTGATGATGTTTTCACCCTGGAACATGTATTAAACATTATAAAACCCTAAGAAACTATACGTAACTTTATTGTATACATGTTGAGGGGCCAAGTGGACTTACGGTCTTCTTGCGCTCAGGTCTTCAATTATGACGACCACGCCCCTTACAGTCAACATTTAATGGTGAAATTTTTCTAGTGTAACCTCCTCACAATCACGATTTTTTCTTTGTATTATCGTGCCAAATGCTTTACCCAACATATGTTTAAGAACTTTACTGAGACAAAAAAAATCTCCAAGGGATTGGATCAACCATTGATGATTGTATCATCAATGAATTTTTACTCTAAGATACGTATTTTTGCTTTGTTTTAAAACACAGGAGAACATCGATGGCAAGCTCCACCGGAATCCAAGCATTCTGACATTGAACGCACCGAACCACGCCACAAAAAGATCTGGCTTTTCAACATTACCGCCGATCCATACGAATTCCATGACGTCTCTGAACTTAATCCTGCTATAGTTAATGTAATGCTAAATCGATTACAAGAATATTTGGATAACATGACAACTCCTATTTGGCCAAAAATGGATGCGTCATACGATCCTGCTAATTACGGAGGAGTGTGGGGGCCCTGGACAGTACGCCCATCCTTTGAAGAACCATTGAAAGCGGAGAAGAGGCAAAAGGCACAAGAGGCACGGGAGAGGAAGAACAATGGGAAACAACAGATAAAAGGAGACGACACAGAGGAACAGAAAAAGGAGAAAGCAAAGGAGAAAGGGAAAAAACATAAAGCAAAGCAAAAGAAGAAGAAGAAACAGAAAAAGAAAACAACGATATTGACCGGCAAAGAGTTACAAGATTTCAAATCGAGTAGAAGAGAGGCTTTGAAGAAGACAAGCTATATAATACCTGTTAAACATACTTTGAAAGTTCAAGAAAAACTAGATAAGTTAAAGAGGGCTAGAAAAAGAAATATGAAACAAAAACAGCAGAAATCGAAAAATACACGACAACGTAAGCAACAAAGAAACCAGGGACGTAGCAAGCGGGTGGACAGTGTTGACGGAGTCCAGGGGCCTCGAGCAAAAGCAAAAATAAAGTAAGGGCTGAATCACCTAATAAAGGCGATGTTAAAAGGGCCCACACTGAAAAGTAACTAATATTATTGCTGCTACAATAGTTTGTATGTTGTCATATTTACGGCTTAGAACCACGAGCCCGCTATCGACCTTCTACAGGTATATTGAACATGCTTTCCCTATGCCAAAATATTTCAAACAATTTATGTTGACCCAACATGCCCACTGAATAAGCCAAATCGGTATTGGAAGTTTGCAATGCATTGTGGGACGGTTACACTTTGCTCTCTGACCTATCGGGAAAATTCAGAAAAATTGCTTTTTGTGCGTACAAAATATAATTTAAAATGTTTTACTAGAATAAAAACAAACTCAAAAAACATAGTTATCTTATAAATTAATTATTTAAATATTTTTAATGATAACATTTATTACAATAACTATTAATAATAATTACAGTAATTTCCCCGATATGTCAGAAGTCAAAGTGTCCCAAAACTGCTCTCAAAAACCGGAAGTTACAATTAACGGAAGCATAATTCGTTCTCCGCCATTGAAAATATGTACGCCATACGTCATAGACCCCTCGGTATTTGACGATATAATAGAGAGCTTGCGGAATGAAGTTACTGGAACTTTAACGGCAACTTCAAAAATATCGATTCGATTTCTTGCTCAACTTCACTTCAACGCGAACGTCAGATTGGTTTCTGTACCAACAGCGTCTTGTTGTTTAAACTAGGGGAAGTGTACAATGGGTGATCAAAAGAAGGGTGTGTAAAAGCGACTGCATCAAATTTGTCCCTTTTGTTTGCTGAAGTGGTTTGTTGGTAACACTTATTCAGTTAGGACGCTGGACAACCGATTGTTATTGTTCTGCAAGGCTCACTCAGTCATTTAATAAGGCAATACAAACGATCGAATTTGGTATTCAAATGAACAAAATTTTGAGTTACACCTTTTCAGTGTAAATTTTTTTTCTCGGCCAAATGAAAAGCAATAATTTTCATTTTTCAGTAAATGTCAGGAAAAACTGTAATGCTTGATACTGTATTTTTTTTCAAATCTTAGTGTTAAACTTAGTCGTAAAATTCAGTCATTTAGTGTAAGATTTTTGATTTTGATAGGCTTCAACTCTGACATGACGGTGACTGGGTATAGTGCCTTTTGTTTGTGTTTGTTTGAAATTGCTTAAACCCACCGAAAGTCATAATGAAGCAGCCAAAACAATACAAGGTTAAACATGGAAGTTTATAACAACCTATTATAATGACCTAATGGAAAAATCATTTATGGCAACAATGAGCCTTGCATTGTAAGTCATGGTTAAAATGTGTTGAGTACCCACCCCACCCCCATAGGCCTACATACTATTACATACCGGTACCTTATAATATTTATATAGCACGGCTATAGCTATACATTTAGAAAGTAGGTCCTATAGCGCTAAATTATGACAAATAGGCCTACACAAACCCGAACGCAAGTCTGAAGGGTGTAATGAAAATGCCAACCCGCGATGGGGGGGGGGGTGTCATTCAAAATTTACCTGGAGATAGGAGGGACAGAAAATTAAAATCCCCTCTAATAACACGCGAATTGTTCTAGGTTTGGACAGTGGATTTTCCCATGGACCTCATCCTAGGTAAATAAACAAACAAACAAACAGACAGACAAAATGGTTTTCATAATCATGGAATCCATAGCCCCTATAAATTGAAATTGCAGGCTATCACGGGAGCAAATTTCCAAAATTCACCTCATTTACCAGAATTGGGGATTTGGGCTACCAAATCGCTGGTCAGGCAATCCTGGTTTTCAATGGAAAAGGGACCTGGTTGACAACAATTGAAATATCGATTATTTCTGCTGGTTGCTCTTGAGATAAAGTACTGAGTTTGACATTTTCGGAGCATGAAGGAAAAAGGGTAAAATAAAAACGGAAATTCTGACAAAACTATAATATATAGACCCACACGATGTGCTTTACAGAGGTGGGAAATATCTTTCTTTAGCAAACTATATTAGTTTCAGACGCTAAAAAATGAATTCCGTAAAAAGCTCGCGGGCGAATTAAAGGCCTATAAAAATCAAAAATATCACACTAAAAGACAAAATATGATGCTTGAATTTTAACACCAGGATTTAAAAAAAATGTATATCCAAGCACTACAGGCTGAGTCAAAAAGAAGTAAACTCATGTTTGAGGGGCTGTAACTCGAGATCTGTAAGGAACCTGCTAAAAATGAAAATACCACTGGAAAGAGCAAATTCTACACGTTTAAATTAAAACAAGAATTGTTGCAATTGCTCACAGCAAACTTAAGTTATACTCATTTGAATACAACCAACCATTTTTGTAGCTGCACGCGGTTTCACTTCCCAAGTAGGGGCCTACCTATTATATTGATTGGTAAGGCGCGATATTCAAATGCAAATAAAGTTCTGTGGTAGGTGTGGTTTCGATCAATAATTCCTATATACATGTTAAAGGGCTCTTTTCAATATGAATTTTACCTCATTGCACTACATTATATTAAAACGAGCCAAATAACAATCCCCATGGCACCACAATTTACCGCACGGGAGCCGAGCGCACGTTTCTGTTGACGAAGTATCATGAAACTACGAGTCCCACTGAAGATCAGGGTCTTTTTCGTCTCCAATTTCCTACAGCTAACCAGGTTTCATGTAAGGGAGCAGTATATAAGAATGTGAACAAGCTCAATATGCATGGGACACTAAGGAACAGACAGCCGGAAGCTTCAGGCAGACCACGAACTGCTAGATCACAAGTGAACATTGCTAGAGTTAGACATGCGTTACAGCGAGACTAAAGATCAGCTCAATCCTGTACCCAACATTCCCAATCAAGTTTCTGCCAGATCGTTCGTAAAGACTTGAATTGGTAGGCCTATCCCTACAAACTATATTACCGTCATGCACTTTGTTGAATAATAATTAAAAGCAAAAGTTGTCTTTTCAACAATAAATCCTGTTAGCCCTTTGCTGATTCGTCGAAATTGAAATGGATGAAAATCAATCAGCCGTGTGCAACTACAAAAATGGGTGGTTGTATTCAAATGAGTATAACTTTAGTTTGCTATGAGCAATTGCAACCATTCCTTTCTTTATTTAGACGTGTAGACTTTGCTCTTTCCAGTGGTATTTTTATTTTTAGCAGAGTCCTTTCAGATCTCGAGTTACAGCCCCTCAAACATGAGTTTACTTCTTTTTGACTCAGCCTGTATGTCTTTAACTGACATTACTGAAGAAAAAAAATATTGCTTTATATTTGACCGAGAAAATAAATTTCATAGCAATAAGGTGTATCTCTGAATTGTTCTGATTTTAACATGTATCGATCGACTTTTAGCGCGACTATGGGTCTTTTTATCTTTTCAGTTTCCGTAACTCTATTGTTCAGATACGAAAACGCAAGGGATTCAGTAAGTTTACTGTAATCTGACTTCATTGTTGACTCTGAAGTACCAATCAGCTTATTTCAATAGAGGTAATTGCCTGTGTCAATAAAGCCCATAAAGGCTGGAGATAAAATAGTATTGAACACCGGTGTCCGACCGCTGTTTTAATGGTCTAGCGCCCTCTCGTGTTTGATAGTGATAAATTGATTCACATTATTATGACAAAATGCAAATCCGAATGAAAAGGTCCACTTTTTTCTGTAAAAACGTTGAAAATAAGCCCTTCAATCACAAAAGGTCCGCTTATGAGCCTGTCGCGCCCCATTGCACTTGTGCAGGGCCACAGTGTCGCCCTTCCCTCGTATCAATGTCTATCTCCCTATTTTGCTTCCTCCTGCCCCCCCCCCATGATCAGGCTCCCCACTCCCTCCCCGATCCCTACTCTCTCCTCTCGAGCTTTCTCTTTCTAGCCTTTCCGTCTCTCCCTCTCCTCTCTTTCTTCCTCACCCCTCCCACTTTCGCTTGTTCAGTCTCAACTTAAGTATCTCCTCCTCCCTCCCTCCCCTCGCGAAATTTATCAGTATGATCCATGACTGAAAATAAGCTCTGCAAAAATAAACATTTAAAATAAACCCGAGTCTTGCATATAGGCGCAACCAATTATCAGTTAGCTTGCCATGAATAGAATACATTATCTTTGCTCCAATGCAAATTCTTTTGTATTGCATTTCAATATAAAACATGATTACCAAATCACCACTTGTACGCGCCACATTGGGAGATATTTGACTATTTTAGACGCTCGTTTCATCGCCAATATGAAAGACTCATTGCTTATAACTTGGCAACATGGTCAGTATATATTTCAATGCAAGACTTTTTTTACTATCCACTTACGTCTAGGCGTAAGTACATATACACCAAACACAAGTCAATTGAAGCCGTACAATTTACCGCGAATTTAGGACCGTAAAATTTAGACTCTTCTTTTGTCTAGATTGGCACCCAACCGCACATCTCAAGGTTTTATGTAAAAAATCAATATAACTTACCAAAACGAAAACTGAAATTCACGAGCTTCAAATTTTCAGTAACTAACAAAAGGCTAGAATAAAAGATTGGTCATACCTTGGAGACTACCACTTCAGAATAACAATGACTTACAAAAACTATTACGGATACGGAAACAGAAACTGAAAAGATAAAACGACGGTATGCATTTCTAAAGAATTGGTTGTCCAGCGTCCTAACTGTATTACAATAGGCGCTTAGTTTGAATAAACATGGATTACATCTCTTGGCGATGACCAATGCAATGGGAATTAGGCCTATGTTATGAGCTATACGCTAATATTATACTTCTAAACATGTTTCAATTAAATATTCATGTGATATGCCTATATTATTGTCCCGGATTATTATAATAAAAGCTCAATTATTATTCCAGTAAACGTCAGCTTTGTCAATTTTATATTTCCATCAGGACACAAGCCCATTTTATCTGTTTGCTCTCCCTATAATATGCGTATAATAGCGTGGCACATGTTAGACCAGCTTTCTGCTGAATTGGGGTACATAATGTAGGCCTAAATGAATAAAATAATAATTAAATAAAATACCTGAACAGTACAAACATATTTGGTTATACAGAGGTGTAATTATAAGACACGCAACGTTGTAAAAAAATGTTCACAGTAGCTGCAATTCGCAGAAGTTCACTACACTGCTGGGTCCCGTAAAATCAGTCCATTTTACTGAACTTAATCCCTTGGCGTTGAAGTCAAGCCAAAAACTTGGTTCCGCAAGCTGATTTGGTGTACGTCATGAGCACACACAAATGTATATATCAAGTGTGACGTTTGGAACAAAATTTATTTTGATCTAATTCAATCAGTAATTTTTAGCATCATGTGGCATGTTTTTTACCCAAACTAAATTAGATTTCCAATAATTTGTCTATTAACTAGACAATACATAAGTGGTAATTATGTAGTCTATGAGGAAATATGCAAACCAGTGTTTTAATTATGACGTCTTTTCATCATAATTTACGGCACACTATAGATTCTGGCGTTAACTTTAACTTCAAGCGGCTTTAATGGCAGAGTGGTTTTGAATACATAATCCTTTATAATCCTCTAGACGTTAAAGTTAAAGTTAAAGTAACTCCATTTCGCAAGCTCTCTAATATTTAAAAGAATGTATACCGGTAGAGTGTTTAATGAAAACCTTTGGTATGGTTTTAACTAGGACTTGATAACTTTGTTTCAAAGAGCGGTTAGTCAACCTTGTATGATAATTTATAAATATTTGCTGGATAGACTGTCAGATGACTATTGTTACTCCGTAACCACTAACAAGTATAGGGTTTCAGCAGGTTTACATTAACTTGAATGAAATTGATGAATAACTAAAACACTTTCGGCGAAATTCTGAATTTTCCATCTTTACAAGTATAAGTAACTGACTCTTGTCTACAATAAATCTGAACAGCTTTTTTGTAGCCACCTTAATAGACAGAGGGAAGTCTAGCTTTGAAACTAGAGCTATGAACAGCAACCGTTGGAGCCAACATCGAGGTCGGGCAGTATGTAATGAAAGTTTAATTGTGACCCCATATATGGGTTATTTTATGGCATTTCTCTATGATCACCTGAACACCGTCCTGTACTTTTTCTTTTCAAACAACACATGTGAAAATGGTATCCCACACCTGATTACATAACAGCATTAATAGCATAAAATCAGTGGTCTACAGTCACTGGCTGGAAAGAGGCCGAAATGAGATATTCACTCAGAACGCTAGTCACTCCATGGCTATTGTTATAAACTGGTCCCAAAAAGTAACTTACCAGGTAAGAAATTCGTCTGTCAAGTTCAAACGACAAATCGTATTATACTGAATAGCATATGAGTGGAAGCGGTGTACATTTACGCGGAGTTTGACACCTCATTTGTCGCAAACAGATCAAAACTTTTGAAGTTATGCTCATTTGAACAAGCCTACTATCAAATTTGAAAGTTGCAGGTCCGCCCCAATGAATTCAGATGATTGAATAAGGACAATTGTCATTGAACTTTGATCATTCTTCATCCTCACAAGAAGCAATAGGAAAGTTAGTCATGCAAAGAAGAAGAGGAGAGCACTGATTACACCTGTATACTGCCAACCATCTCAAGTGGTATGAGTGCAACTTTCATTCCAGTGGATAGGTTCGGTTAAATAAGCATAACTTCAAAAATACTCATCCGTTTGCAACAAATGAGGTGTCAAAATTCGCGTAAATTAACACTGCTTCCACTCATATCCCATTTAGTGTAACACAATTTGTCGTTTGAATTTGACAGACAAATTTCTTACCTGGTAAGTTTCTTTTTTGGAGCAGTTTACAAGGCTCACTTGTATTGGTTGATTGCAATCATGCTTTTGTTGAATGCATTTGAGTAGTCCGCCATATTTACGGTATATGCACAACCTATTTCAAATCACATCAATACATTTTCACTAGACAATACCACAGAACAGAAACTGCTCTTCTTCGAGTTAATGATGACATCCTCACAGCACTTGACAATTGTCAAATCACAGCTTTGATTCTTCTCGATTTAAGGGGTACTACACCCATTGAATTTTTTTGCATTTTGTGAAGAAATGAGAAAACAAATTGGACAAAGTAGTATGCAAAATGAAGGGGCAAATCTTCTCGTTCTATTGGTGGCATCGGTATCAATGTAGCTTACATGCTTTTACAGGTAGAAGCCAAAAGGTGGTACATCACCAATGTTTTAAATTCACTTCATTTTGGAAAGCTTACTATCAACGGATTTCGTTAAAATTTTGGATACATGTTGCAAACGCATTAGAGAAATAATGTTGATATGTAAAATGGGAATAAATGGTTCTTGATGACTTCATGAACTTAGTGATTTTCAGTGCTCCACACCTATCAACAAACGAACTGGGTAAATGCTTCTATTTTCAATGTTAAGCTATATTTTGTATTTTTAACTAGCGACATTATTTCACTGAAACCTAATTAAGCCATAGGTAAAAAGTGTCCACAACCAAACTACAGTTATGTTGAAAACATTGCATTTCTCTTCACCTATACCACCAGATTAGGTAGTTTTTCGTAAGCTTCATTTTTGTGATTTTGGTACCAATTTTACCTTTGTCTAGTTGATATGGATTGGACAAACCAATCTAAATTGTACTCACCATTTACATCCATTCCCAAGAAACGTTATTCTGTCCATCATAGCATTATATACCCAGTAAAAAGACAAACTAGACCAAATATCAAAATTGATGCCTCATTGCAGCTATGTTGATATATCACATGTGTATACAAAATGGGGTAGAATTTGACCTCAACCAGGTGACATATAACCTGACCTATGATGACCTATAACCTTATAGAAATCTCTTTTCCAAACAACACATGATAGAAACATGATAGAGACATGATAGTATTAAATTTGCTATGCCATTCATTGAGGAAGAGATATAGTTGATCACAAGTCTGAAGATGGTATAACAAGGGATATAATTTATTCTATTCAAGTACTACTTGAATAGAATAAATTATGTTTTGTTATGAGTGAGACACACATACTGAGTTACTATAATCCCATAGTAACAGGTAAACAAAAAAGTATTTCGGGCAAAAATGATATACTAAAATGGTTTAAAATCACTTTGTAGGTACATATATTTTATAAGTTTAGGACATGAGATGATGAACATATTTACGTAGCTCATAAATTTGCAAGAAAAAAAAGAAGAGGGGTACTGATGAAAATCAGGGTATTATTCCCCCTTAAGTGCTGCATTTGGCATTTGACCATAGTATTCTTCTCTCCCGTCTTCACTATTATCTCGGCATTCAAGATCTTGCCCTGGACTGGTGCAAATCATATCTTACAAATATGCCGCACTATGTTCGCATTGGCAATGCTACCTCTCATTCGACCATTCTTGATTACTATGTGCCTCAAGGCTCTGTACTTGACCTCAGTGGTTTACCATTTACACCTACCCTGTACGGGATATCATTCTTCGCCATCAATTGAATTATCATGTTTATGCGGACGACACACAACTTTATTTATCATTTGATTCAACATAGTGCGAATTCTGCAATTACTACTCTTGGCATTTGTATCAGTGAAATTCGTAATTGGATGAAATCAAACTTCGGATCCCACCAACAGCTCTCTAAAATCAACATTGAAAATGTCTGCATCGGTGACTCTGCCAAAGCACGCAATTTAGGTGCATTTTTTGACACTCACATGACCATGCAACCTCATATCTCTAATGTCATTCGTTGTTCAGCGCTTCAACTACGTAACATCAGCCGGATCCGCAAATACCTAAATTGCGATGCTACTGAACAAATTATTCACTCATTCATCTCTTCTCGTTTGGATAACGACAATGTACTTCTTTATGAATTACCAGCAAACCAACTCTATCGCCTTCAGAAAATTCAAAATACTGCCGCTCGAATTCTTACTTTCACCAGAAAATATTGCCATATCACGCCAATCCTAAATGAACTGCATTGGCTTCCTGTCACACGAAGAATTGTTTTTAAACTTATGTTGATTGTATATAAATGTATTAATGATATTGCTCCGTCATATTTATCTGAACTCCTTTCACATTATGTTCCCACCCGTACGCTTCGATCTGGAAACATGCAATTTCTTCAAGAAACAAAATCCAACCGCACATGGGGTGACAGATCATTTGCAATTGCAGCTCCACGTCTATGGAATGAACTGCCTATTTATATTAGAACTGCTAAAAATGCAACTGTGTTTAAAAAGTTGTTAAAAACTCATCTGCTGTCAGAGACATTCTGTAATTCTTAAGTTATGTTTCTTAATTTACTTCCAGTTTTCTTTGTCTTACTTTCACCAGACAATATTGCCATATCGCGCCAATCCTAAAGGAACTACATTGGCTTCCTGTCACACGAAGAATTGTTTTTAAACTTATGTTGATTGTATATAAATGTATTAATGATATTGCTCCGTCATATTTATCTGAACTCCTTTCACATTATGTTCCCACCCGTACGCTTCGATCTTGAAACATGCAATTTCTTCAAGAAACACAATCCAACCGCACATGGGGTGACAGATCATTTGCAATTGCAGCTCCACGTCTATGGAATGAACTGCCTATTTATATTAGAACTGCTAAAAATGTAACTGTGTTTAGAAAGTTGTTAAAAACTCATCTTATGTCAGAGACATTCTGTAATTCTTAAGTTATGTTTCTTAATTTACTTCCAGTTTTCTTTGTCTATTGTTCAGTTTTTGTTTTTGTTTTAGTTCCTTGAGCGCTCTTAATTGAGTGGATATGTGCCTTGTCGCTATCATTATTATTATTAACCTCTATGCTATGAGCCAGAGATGTCAAAGAAATGCTAATCACTCGCATCTGTTAGATTAGTATCTTTGGAAAGAGCGGTATTGTATTCAATCTATGATTGCCGACATACCCAGATGATGAGTGCAATCTGTTTGTAGTGCAGGGCGATCTATTCAAAAATTGTATTCATCTATTTCTATGGTAGTTAATGCGATTATTACATAACTTCGACGGCGAATTACAGACTTGACATTTAATATGGAATACTTTTTCGCAATATTCCAAGACTGGTCTGGAAGGGGTCTGCATAAACCGCACGGGCTAAATATTAATTGGGGGTTTGTCGGGAGATGGTGAAAATAATTGTTTGACAGAAAATATGCTTTCCATTAGTTTACATTATGGCGCTCATAATGTAGTGAATTGGCCTAAAATGGCGGATTTAAGGAGACTGAATTTGATTTTCGTGGGGGTAAAATTTATAAATTTGAGCAACATTATTCTGATATCATCAAGTTTATTTGGGACGATATTTACTGAACCTAAAAAAAAAAAGCCAAAATTGTTCGTCAGAACTGAATTGTACTTGTAATCCTTCAGTTTTGAAAGTGGGACGAGCTTTAAAAAACATAACTCTTAAAAGTGGTACGCACTCGGAAAGTATGAATGGTCCCCTGGGGTCAAATGTTATAAACTTACTGTACAAAAAAGAAACAGCGTGAGTTCACTGGACAATCAGGAATCCGCGCAGTTGTTTTTGTACCGTAAGTTTATAACATTTGACCCCCGGGGGCCATTCAAACTTTCTGAGTACGTACCACTTTTAAAAGCCCTATTTTTAAGCCCCTCCCTTGTTAAAGAAATAATTATTGGTACATTCCAAGTATATTTCAGCTGTGATGAATGCCAATTACTGACGAAGTTTAAGATATATCACTTCAAACCCATATAAATTTGATAACAACAGAACAATGTTGCATAAAGTCCGAAATTGTGTCAACCACAAAGCTCAAATTCAGCTTGCCTAAATCCGCCATTTTAGGTAAATTCGGTACAATATGAGCACCATAATAATAACTTATGGAAAGCACATTTTCTACCAAATAATAATTTTACACCATCTCCCGACACACCCCCAATAATATCTAACCAGTGCGGTTTATGCAGACCCCTTCCAGCCCAGTCTTGGAGTTTTGCGAAAAAATATTCCATATTAAATGTCAAGTCTGTAGTAGTTCGATGGTTTATTGTTCTATTGTGTCTGATTAGAGCGCTGACATATTGAAACTAGTTACCAATATTCATGAGAGTTTACATTCAACGTCCAGTTTTGGGTCACTTGTGTTTGGTAGGTGTGCAATACATCTGACCGGGTGTTTTAATTACGTAACGCATAAAGGTTTTGGCATTATTGAATGGCTGCATAGTATGGATGGCGGATACCTTCTTAATACGCCTAAGATAATACGCCTAACCTTAGACGTCTAAGATGCAATCTTAGACGTCTAAAATTGCATCTTAGACGTACAAGGTTAGGCTTTTTATCTTAGGCGTATTTAGAAGGTTTCCGCCATCCATGACGAATACCCTCTAAATACGCCGAAGATAATACGCCTAACCTTAGACGTTTTAGAATTTTGCGGTAGACTTAAATCCACGAATCACAGGGCCAGAAATCCCAAACAGCCAATCATCTTAAACGTATTTTAAACATAGTTAAAAAATTATTGACCAATGAGATCTTAGACGCGTAAGATTTTATTAAGATTTCTTACACGTCTAAGATTGACCATTTACCATGACTAGTGATGGACGGTATCGGAAAGTTGATTGAAACGTACCGACGGAAGCTCTCGACGGAGAGTGTACCCAGAGATTCTTTATACGCAACACACCGACATCGCCTGGCTAATAATTACTTTCTCTGCAGAGATACTAAAATCAATACCCGGGATCGATACACGTGAATGTCCTATGCACGAGTTTGATATGAGACGAAAATCTTTGGATACCGGGGTAGAGAATGATGAATATCTCCCGTAAATGATTTCGTATAAAGAAACCAGATATGGTTCCTTGCACTTGAATATATATTTTGAACAGATATCATAGTCGTTAGCTTGCGTCTTGAGATAGAAGCTTGCGTCTTGAGTCAGAAAATGACAATAAGTCTGATTTATATGAGCCGAATTATATAGCGCAGTGTATAGGCTAATCGTGAAGGTAGTCTAAAAGCAGATGACCTATGGTGTACATGTATCATGCTCGACTCGGCGAGGTCAGTCACCTGCCTCATCGGGGCTATTGTCAGTAGCCTTAGTCAGATGTCCTTCGGCCCATTATGCGACTCAAAACTATTAAACAGGTCGATACAAAATGGCCAAGCGTTGCGGTGGATTCAACCTACCATGGCGATTTCTGCCATGAAGATATCGGGGCGATGACACTGTGCGCAATTCCAAACAGGTAAATTAATGTATACAACTTGACACAGCTTAGCCTTAGGCGCAGTCATGGTGTCATATCCCATTTATGTTTTATCCCCGAGGTTATATCGGCGATATCAATGCCGGGTGTCAATGTATGAATGTCAATGTTTATGTGAATAATGTTAAAAAGTGATAATCATTTGGTTCTAATTATTCTGAAATGTATTTTAAAATGCAGAATCTGCATTGATAACAATATATCGATATCATAACTGTTGAATTCTGTACCTCTCTAGTGACGTGATTATAGCTTGATATACTCTATCTGCAATTACAGGTTTACATTACAATCTGGCATTCTCTTACCTTACTGCATTTCAGCTAGAGCGCCATGTGTCGAAACCGTGGGGCAAATTAGAACAAAAGACAGTCCGTAAAAAGACGTATTTCGTTTAAAGCATGCACTGCACGAGGGGGGGGGGTATTCTTACAAAACAAATTGTTTTTGGATGCTGACTTCCTCTGTTTTGCTACACATCAGTTAATAGGATCGAAATTAGAAGTGCCTTTTTAATTATCAATTCTTATATCTCATATTTCATTCATTTTTATACATCTCTTATATTTGATACTATTTCAATTTTCCAATACCAAATAAATGACCTACCAATTCTAACACAATCTAATCTATGAATCACTATTGTGACGTCTAAGATGCAATCTTAGACCTACTAAGGTTAGGCGTATTTAGAAGGTACCCGCCATCCATAGCCTAGTGCTGTTATGCGTGTTTGGGTGGTTAAAATTAATTGGGAGAAAATATTCATACCCTGAACGAATAATAAATATTTTGTGATAAGATATCGTCACAGTATCATATGGAAAGGTTTCTATAGAGGGTATGCAATACGACGTCACTCATAACCAAAGAGCTTTTAATAGAAATAGAGTCGCAATAGATTATATAATGCTTTGTTCCTTTGATGCCGATTAGAAGTTGCGACAGGCTATACGCTGGCGAAGTTACGTAATAAATCGGATTAACTACCATAGCAATAGGTGAAAACAATTTTGAATATACCGTGCCGCACTACAAGCAGGTTGCACACATCACCTGTGTATGTCTATAATCATAGATTGAATACAATACCGGTCTTTTCAAAGATACTTATCTTACAGGTGCAAGTGATCAACATGATATGGTTCAATGCAGAGGTACAGCGTGAACGTATCAGTGCAGCGCGGTATATTCAAAAATTGTTTTCACCTATTGCTATGGTAGTTAATCCGATCACGCGCCTTTCGTATGATCACTTATTGACAGTAGCCTGCTAGGCAAAGCGTTAATACACTGTCGGGTCAGCTTACCGATTTAATGGCGGAGCCCTTTGTCTCAAACAAAAGGTACCTTTCGATGAATAGCTTGTCAGATTTCAAATCGGCACAAGTTAACAATGCGTTACATAATATATTGCTTCTCCATCTTTAATAGCTCCATGGGTATGAATGGTTGTGCAATCGATCTAGAGACATGTCCCTCTGTCATCCTAAGTTATCTTAGAACTGTCCTCCAGCATGACTGCCATTTCAATTGTTATACCGTTCCGGTTGGTTTATTGCATACACTCTATACAAAAACGATTCTCTTATAAACCATCATACACCTGAGCACACATTTTCGTCCCAAGAGCTTCCAAGCAGAGAACAAGAAGCAGCGAATGTCTCCACCACAGTCTTTGATTACACTACACGGTTGAGTGCAGTGCTTCATCAAGTACACATGTCTACAGTGGTCTCTGGAAAGTATTAATTAAGGCTACTTCACTGATCTCTGATCGAAGTCGAATCCGCCATGAATATCATTTGGACGATGATGGTTCAAGAATGAATATCCCGTTGGCGTCAGATCACTTATCATGAAATCATCATTCTCTCTTAACCAGATTTCTGACGGGAAAAGGCCTTCAAACTGACAATCAGTCATATTCGCCTAACAGATTTCGCATTCCATTAGGTTTCACTGCTTGAACAGAATTGAAAATGTCTCACCTCCTTTTTCAACCAAATCGACGGTAATAACTCATATAGTGAGGGATCAACATTCAACCACGAATCGCCTCAGGCAAAACTCACTTCCTGAGAACTAAACACAACACACTCATTGACCCATGTGTGTCATATACTTCCTCTAGCTATAACGACAGCCTCGTGATCACTGATCTGGTCAATTCATTGACAGATACTAACCTCAGGAGGGAATTCAATTTTTGATTATCGTGTAACATGTGATGAATCGGTTCAACTCTGAGAGTAGACACCAGGCAGCTTTTGCGGTCTAATAGAAGGATTGGTTTTAGAAGGATCCACATTGTTGGTGACATTATGTGGATTAAACCTTTAAGAAATGTGAACGATGGTGGGTTCATGGTGCAATCTCAAGATTCGAAAGAGGAATTTCAAACAGATTGTGGTAAGTTGGTGACATGAGTCTGTGCTGTGATTATTGCAAGCGTTGGTGAGTAATCACCGTCTTTTATGTGTCTATATACCTAGGCCTACTCTATATCCCTTTATTTCCTAATACGTAATTTTATTATTTTAAACCAAATCAAAGACTATATATACCTTAATACTACTAAACGTTTTAGGAATGATATTGGCAGTTTGATATCATACTACTTGTGTTAAGTGAAATCAAAATGATCGAGAAATTTGTAATTAAAAGATTGTATGCAATTTGAAAAATTTAAACAGGTTACCCGGTATGACATCGTAACATGTTCTACTCACCGCACGTGAGAGGCGGTCAGCCTGTGTCAATGATCGCAGTAAATGACGCTAAAACCTTTTTAATAGCATCAACTTCCATTCAATTTTTAATTTCTCGATTATTACAATATCGTTTTTCGCAAGTTCGGATTATACCACATCTTAAGGGGTGGGGTATGAACCTTTGGACAGTATTTTTGTGGGACATGAGAGCACATCAGACATATCGAATTGCATTCTGAATACGAAGAATGTCATTCTGATATCAAATAATTTTGATCTTTTGAAATTCGCAATTATAATACACATCTTATGGCGAATGATTAAAATTGATATTTTTGATATTTAACAGTACTCGAAGTAAACTTTATAAATCTGATAATATGTACTGATTGTGTATGTAGGTGGGATGAAAAGCCGACGATCAATTGAAAATTTTGACCTTTGTATTAAAGATGTGGATTTTTTTCCCCAAAACACCAAAAAAAATAGGTCTTTTGGGGAAAAAATCCATATCTTCAATATGAAAGGTCAATATTTTCAATTAATCGTCGGCTTTTCCTCCCAGCTACATACACTTTAAGAATATATCATTAGATTTACAAAATTTACTTCGAGGACTGTTATATATCAAAAATAGGAAAAATATCAAATTTGTCATAAAATTAATATTATATCGTGAATTTCAAAAAATGAAAATTATTTGATATCAGAAATACATTCTTCGTATTCAGAATGCAATTCGATATGTCTGATGTGCTCTCATGTCCCACAAAAAATACTGTCGAAACGCTCAAAACGCTCATTCCAGATCCCTTAACAACACGTTTAATTTTATTGCTTAAATGTGATAGTAAAACAATAGCGACCAGTATCCAGTTCGCAGCTCAAGATAAGCGAAATATATTATCAATTGACAATGATGACTGATTAAAGGTAAAATTGTATAAGAAACCAAGATCAGTATAGAAATCTTTTCACTTAGCAAATTAAATGTTGGTGAATAATCAGGTATGATATGAATAGAGACGCGTGTAGAACGCTCTTACTATGGCTAGAAAAAAAACTTCCGAGCAAAAAGATAAACTACAACTAATACCATACATGTATTATTTAGAGAGTAAAGGTATTGTTTTTATTACCTTTATTCTCATTCTTAAACACTTCAATTCAAATAAAAATATCATACAAATTTTAATCAAATTAAATCCAACATTTTGCAAGGAATTACCTAGGGCTTAAAATCGATCAATCCTGTTGTTGCTGTGCGCCTATCGCGTATCGCGTCGACGCACACGCGCTGTCCCGTGTCATATCGTGTCATATCACACGGGTTAAGCTGGGTAAGAACCAATAAGATTGCAGGAACGTTCTCAAGTGTTTAAGAATTTTCTTTCGATTAACACATTTTCTAGTTTTAATGTCTTTATCTCTTGGCAAGAAACACCACAACTTTGTTTCCTGTAGGTGATCTGGAAAACAAAATGCGATTTTGTAATTTTGTTTAAGTCAGAATTTATCCTTAAAGCCATAATGTGTGATTTGCTTCCCAGCGACGCCCTCAATTTTACTCGAATTTCTACTTTGTGCATAATTATAATGCCCAGTGGTGTACTAAAATACCACGTAAAAGACTAAGTCTGAAGTGTTTTAATAACGTTAAAATTTAACTTTTTATATTAAAACAGGGTCGACCCGGTTTTATTCCGAGTTCATCGATCGACTGCTTGCTAACATCTCCCGAGGATGTCAGCTTATGTGTACACACGTCGAGCGCGATGCTCCGTGCAGTATTACATGTTACGATCGGCGAGCGTAGTACACGCATTGTAGGCTCTGGAATGAAATCGCAATTTTCTTCGTTATACCTCATTTGTTTGGCTCGAAATTAAAAGGGGATAATCTGATCAGTGAACACAAACATTTAAATAGGATTCTATTCTTTATGCAAATCACACACTATTGCTTTAAATATGCCTCAAATTGCACATATTGATGGTCACGTTAATTACAAAATAGGTTTATTACACAATTATAAGTTTGTGCAGCACTAAGGGTTGATATTTATTTCATTTTGCACATACCACTACATGTATGTGATATGTGGAGCAACTGTCTGCCAGTGTCAGCTGAGCTCCAGCAAAAGATGGGTAACACGAAAATAACAAATTATCGGAGGTTTTTTTTTTTCAAAAAAAGTATAATGGCTCCGAAAACCGGGGAACAAACTTGTTTTGTTTTGCCTTATATGATCATTTTAATTACATTGTTACCTAGCTGGGGGTTTACACCCCCAGCTAGGTACTGTAATGCTACCCGATTCTGCTTCTTCTTCTGGCACAAATTTCAAAATGCGTCTCCTCCTACATGTTACACCCTACAATTACGTCATTAGTACATATGCATCGCATATACCCCGCAATGAGAACCAGATCAGGAAGGGACATCTGGTAAGGAGTAAAGGACAGGCATGGTCTGGTTCTTGTCCAGGAATCCAGCCCGAGGAAGGATAGAGACTACCCCGGTGTTGAAGCGTAGGTGGTGCTCGTCTATAGACGTAGCACATAACTGAGCAACGTCGACCGCAGGCCACTAAAACGTCGACCGCAAGTCCTACAGCGCGCGAGATGACCTCCGTGGGTTCTAAGACCTTGGGTAGATACTGCAACACCAACAGGAGGTCCCATTCCGGAACCAGGGAGCGAACTGGTGGGCTTTCTGCCACCATGCTCTTAATGAGGTCGGCAAGTGCTGGACTCGATAAGACTGTCATAGACCCCACCCCCAAGTCATGATGAACCGCTACAATGGCAGCCCTGTAGGCTTAAGCGGTACGAGGCATTCAGTCCCCGTGGTAAGGAAATCTGTGACTTGTAGAATCGGCGAAGTCGCGAATCGTAATTCTGTCTTGTTCACTGTTGCCTTGCCTTTCAGCAAGCGCAGCAACCGGACCGGACCGAGGATGCCGCCACGCTTGGAACTGCCCGAGGAAGTATAGCTGTATCTCCCTCGTACGCAAGTGGGAGCTCCGACCACTGGCCACCAGCCCTAATAGGCGAAGCTACACCCGAGCCTGAACCGATGCCGCCTGCCTGCTAATCAAAGCGCATAATCTATCGTCGCCCCCAGGATTATTCAAGTGGAACAGTAAAAATAAGTTATAGTCATCACCTATTCGAATCACCCCTGATTTATAGGTCTTTAGAATCGACCCTGTAGCTCTTTGTGAGAGAAATTTTTGACGACGCTGTATTGAATGTTATAATATTATTAGGACCGTCCATCCAATTACCATTCAAATATTTACACTAAAGTATCCGATACACATAATATGTGGATCATAACTTATATGTACTATTTTAATACTGATTCAGCTTCTATGGTGAAATGTTGTTTGCCCTCTCTGTATTCACAACCCATAATGAACGTATTTGGCGGCCATTTTGAAATTTTGAACAAAAACTACGCAGACAAATAAATATTTATGAAACGGTTAGGGCATAAGAGCATTTGTAGGTTAAAATGTCACCCAATTCCCACCTGGACACTCATATATATTTAAATCACAACTGTTTATTATTTTATGACATTTTGGCTGCCATTTTGAAAAAGTCAATTTTATACATCTTTCGCAGAGGTTGATTTTGGTAGACTTTGAGACTTAAGAGCAACATTTTCTGACAATTGAATTCTGGGGCTGATTTTTACTGGCCTATTAGTTTCAGAGCTAGACTTCCCTTTGTCTACAAAAAGATCTGTTCAGATTTATTGTAGGCAAGAGTCAGTTACGTATACATGTATACCTGGAAAATTCAGAACTTCGCCGAAAGTGTTTTATATAGTTATTCATCAAGTTCCTTCAAGTTAATGAAAACCTGCTGAAACCTTATACTTGTTAGTGGTTACGGAGTAACAATAGTCATCTGACAGTCTATCAAGCAAATATTTATAAATTATTATACAAGGTTGACTTTTTGAAACAAAGTTATCAAGTTCTATTCAAAGCCCGTACCAAAGGCTTTTGCTAAAACACTCTACCGGCATACATTCTTTTAAATATTATATTTATTCTGAACTCAAGTTCAGACTTAAGGAGCATAAATCAGTTGCTCCAAGTGCCAATTCTCCTGTATCTGCTCATACCAAGTCCGGTCATAATATTGACTGGGAGGGAGTTACCATTTTGGAAAAGGACAGCAGGAACGATACAAGGAAAATTCGCGAATCGATCCACATTAGGAGAGACCCGCAGCCCAAAATCAACACCTCGCAGGGGTACGAATTATCTCCAGTTTACAACAGCTTGCTGAAATCAGTGAAACCAACTGGCAACTCTTGTAGAAGATTTTCTAGAAACACTGATCTCAGCAGCATCTTACACACCATCACCCACTGAGGAAGGAACCAGTTGGTTCTGAAATATTTGGGAAAATAACCTGGTGAGTGCAGTTGAAAGTTTTAATCTTTTTACTTCTTGTTTACTACCTGCACGTATGAACTTACACAACTGTATAAATTATCGTCAAATACCGAGGGGTCTACGACGTATAGTGTACATATTTTCATTTAGACTTGCTTTTTGGCGTCCATAGTTAGCATGGTTAGTGAATGTAAAATAGCAGCTTTGCCACATCTTCCAAAAATTGCTGTTTCAAAATGTTGAAGTTATTCTTTCAAAATAATTATTTACCATCACAACTTTGTAAAAATCTATTTGACATTTGAATTGTTTAATAGGCCAAATAGTGTCATAGTGGACTTTCTTATCTTACTTTTACCCCACGCCCACAAGGCACACTTCCTCCCTAAAGCTCAAAAAATCTGACCTGACTAAAAATTTGAGAGAGTCCAGTATATGATACTTCTACCACTGATTATACATGGGTCCTATGAAGAGCATGAATAGAGAAAAAGTAAAGGAGGAAGCCTTGTTCAAGGCTAATTGTCATTATGCTTCCGTTATTTGGCAATTCAGTGGGCATGTTGGGTCAATATAATTTTTTTTTGGCATAGGGAAAACATGTTCAATCTACCCGTAGGTCGATAGAGGCTTGTGGCAGTGGCGTAGCCAGGATTTTGGAACCGAGTGGGCACAACTTGTAAATGTACCGACGGAAATATTTTTTGCCGATGGAAGCTGTGATTTGTTGACCCAATTTTTTTTTTGGCATGGTTTGAAAAGAGCAAAAAAAAAAAAAAAAAAAGGATTATAGACGGTACCAACATGAAAAGTTCAATTTCATTCGCAATTTTTCATAATTGTTTTTATAATTCTCCCCTTTTTTCTGTCATCCTGGATAAAAAGTAGTCTATTGTTAGCCCATTTTTTTTCACCAACGCCTTCCGTCAACCGACATCCTTACATGAACCGACGGCCATGACGAGCGGGAGGCACCGGCCCCCTGCCCCCCCCCCGGCTACGCCACGGGCTTGTGGTACTACACCGTATATGACAACACACACATTATTGTAGCAGCAATAATATTTGTTACTTTTCAGTGTGGCCCCTCCCAAATCGACTTTATCAGGCGATTCATCCTTATTTTATTTTTGATTTTGCTCGGAGCCCCTGGACTCCGACAACCCTGCCCACCTGCTTGCTACGTCCCTGGTTACTTTGTTGCTTACGTTGTCGTGTATGTTAAGATTTCTGCTGTTTTAGTTTCTTATTTCTTTTTCTAGCCTTCTTTAACTTGTTCTTCTTTTTCTTCCTCTCCCGTGCCTCTCGTGCTTTTTGCCTCTTCTCCGCTTTCAATGTTTCTTCAAAGGATGGGCGTACTGTCCAGGGCCCCCACACTCCTCCGTAATTAGCAGGATCGTATGACGCATCCATTTTTGGCCAAACAGGAGTAGTCATGTTATCCAGATATTCTTGTAATCGATTTAGCATTACATTAACTATAGCAGGATTCAGTTCAGAAACGTCATGGAATTCATATGGATCGGCGGTAATGTTGAAAAGCCAAATTTTTTTGTTGTGTGGTTCGGTGCGTTCCATGTCAGAATGCTTGGATTCCGGTGGAGCTTGCCATCGATGTAATTCCCCTGTGTTTTAAAACAAGCAAAAATACGTATTTTAGAGTAGAAATTCAATTCAATTATGACGACCACACCACTTACTTATCATCAAATCAGTCAACATCTAACGGTGAAATTTTTCCCCAGTGTATCCTCTTCACAATCACGACTTTTTCTACGTATTATCGTCTTTACCCAACGGATGTTTTATCCAATGTTCTACATCGCTAATACAAACTTATATTTATCGTAAGTAACAGTCATCAAAGTCATGCTTGAGCGGAGATACACCATAGTTGAGGGAACTTATTGACCGTTCCTCGTACATCTGTAATATACAGACACGGTCTGATGTAAAACCACCACAATTAGGCCTAAAAAATATTATTTTGATTGGTGTAACCCGACCGACCCTAAAAATTGGCCCGTCCCTAGACTTTTTTCTTATTTTGTTGGCAAAAAATAGAAAAATAAAAAATAATAAATACAGTTTAACAAAAAGGAACAAAAAAGTTCCAAGGTCTTTATCATACGCAATTTTCCGCTTACAATGTGTGCAAAAATATTGTAAAAAAAAAATGCCGACCGACCTACTCAAATTTTTTTTGTAAGCCTTAGTGTGGTACTTTGTAATCTGATAAACTTAATAATAAATTATTCAAATTCTGTCTAAAAATTCGTTAATAAGCATGTGCAGTTTATATCGTCTGATGATAAACAATTCAGTTTGATGTGGCTAGAAATGTCAGCAAGTTTCTCTAACAAAAGTAAGATCTAAGACAACATATCTAAACATAGTACCTCATCAGAAAAATGGTTTTTGAAAGCAATGGACAAACATGACAAATAAAAACAAACAAACAAGTAGGTAATTATAAACAATTTGGAAACAATCTACTGACTACTAACTTTTCCCGTTATCAACTTGCCTCTGGCATATTAACCTGAATTCAGTTTGTTCATCGAATAAAATTTTTAATAATCAAGTTCATACCTTGATGACCAGTTATGATTTTCCAGTCTCCCATCCGTAGAGCTGACCGCATACTTGGATGAAATTGAGGACCTCGCTGGTTTACCCCTACTGTATTGATGTTAAACAATATCTCCGTCCTGGGAGATTTTGTTCTAGCTCTGAAAGACAAAAAAATCACATGCTATTACTACGGTCGTGCTATTGCTTCTGCTTCTGATCTCTAGTTGTAATTTGTGTCTCTTGCCATCCAAAACGAGTAGACACATATTATACAACAGCCATGCGAATAAGGAAGATGGGGCCAAAATACCCAATAGGTATGACCATGATGACGGAAATACTTTTGCTGGATATAATACAATGATGACAAGTTCTTACCAAGAAACGAGTAGCATCTATAAACTACTCTAGTTAGCTCTAACTGTCATTAACGTTGATGGCACAACAATTTTCGCAAGAGGTCATTACTGTTGCGAATTTGTCGAACAGTGGTATCCTGTGAATAGTTCTGGTGAATATTGTAATGTTTATTTTGAAACGGTCTTGACGAAGAATGCAATATAACAGTTACACTTTTGTAGGTCTTATGATTCTTGAGGTATGATATAGAGAGTATCGAAACGAAACATCATCATAAACAGACAAATGTCAAGAACCACACTAAGCAGATTTTGAAACGTTTCATTAATCTAGACTTCTTTTTTTTGGAGTTGACGACCATGACTACTATGAGACGCCTTAAACTCAAACAGGGGGAAGCAGACAACGATGAACGAGAATTTGTCACTCGATTTAAAAATGTCTCTCTCTCTCTCTAGGTGCCATATCCTAAGACGTTGGCGATCATGTCATGCCACAATTCTCTGTTATAAGCCATATCCAGAAGCTCTGTCGCTTTATGTTCAGCTCCCCTTTCTTTTAGCCGGTCTTTCAGATTTGATAACCACATCACTCTCTTCCTGCCTCTGCTCCTTGTTCCTTCTATTCTTCCTGTCAATACTAGGTTCTCGAAACCATCCTTTCTGAGGATATGACCAAGGAATTTGAGCTGCTTAACTCTGATTTCACGTAACAGCTTCCTGTTCACATTTGCTCTACTTAGGACATCGTCATTAGACACTTTATCAGTCCATGGGATCTTCATCATTCTTCTAAGGAACCACATCTCGCAGCTCTCCAATCTTCTTTTTAATGTCTGTTGTTATTGACCATGCTTCACTTCCATACATTAATACAGGGATGACATAGCAGTTGAGTACCCGAATTCTGGTCTCTATACTGAGGGCACTGTTTTTTAGGATCTTGTCTAATTTTGAGAACGCAGACTTTGCCAGTGCAATCCTTCTCTTAACCTCCTTAATACATCTGGCATCTTCTGTGATTAGACTGCCAAGGTAGTTTAAGGAGGAAACTTGCTTAATTCTTTGATCTTTTACCTTCAATATGCATGTTGGGCTTTCAGTCTTTGATACCACCATACATTCTGTCTTCTTGCAATTTAACGATAAACCTTTCCTTTCACTTTCCTGAACCACCACATCAAGAAGCCTTTGCAAATCCTCCTCAGACTCAGCTAATAGGACAGTGTCATCTGCATATCTTATGTTCGTGATGTTATGTCCACCTATACCAAGACCATTTTCCTTTTCTAGCTCCCTTAGGATCAGCTCACTGTAATAATTAAAGAGATCTGGTGACATCACACATACCTGTCTGACTCCTCTCTTAATGCTTGTATATTCACTACAATCTCCATCCACCCTTATGCACGCTGTTTGGTTCCAATAAAGGTTCTGCAACAGTCGTAGATCCTTTCCATGCAGGTCTAGCTTACCAAGATCTTCAAAAAGCTGATCATGTCTCACCTTGTCAAAGGCTTTTGAGTAGTCAATGAAACACATGAAAACATCCTTCTGCATCTCTACCGCTCTCTCTGTTATCATTCTCAAGACATAAATCGCATTCCTGGTACCAGCATCTTCTACAAAACCGAACTGCTCTTTACCAATCTCAGGTTTTATTCTACTTCTTGCACGGAGTAACAGGATTCTTAGAATTATCTTTGTAACATGGCTCATACGGCTAATTGTACGGTGTTGTTCACAATCCACAGCGCCAGGTTTCTTGGGAAGAGCAATAAAGATTGATTTGCTCAGGTCTTCCGGAAATATCTGGCCCAGCAGCCTTATTTCTGCTCATCATTTTTATAGCTGATCAAACCTCTGACTGCAATATCTTTGGACCCTCAATAGAATCTGGAAAGCTTGGCAAACCGTCCCTTACATCGTGAAATAACTCCCCAACATATTCAATCCACCTTTTCATTACATCATCTTTCCCTACCAGAATATTACCATTCTTTGCCTTGATGCACCCAGAGCTTGAACAGCCTGATTTCCTGCCTGAGATCTCATTTATCCTCTGGTACACATTCCGATTCTCTCCAAATTGACTCTCAATTTTGGCACATTCACTATTCAGCCAGGTATCTTTGGCCTCCTTGCAACGTTTCTTTATTTGCCTGTCCAACTCTCTATATTCTTTCGAATCCCTGTCCATGATCTTTTGCCTGTCTCTCATCATTGATAGAATTTCTTCTGTCATCCACTTGCTTTTACTTTCTCTCTTCTTCTTTGGCAGGCATTCCTCTGCTGTTTCAACCAAGATATCCCTCATTGATTCCCATGTCATCTCTTCTCCTTCGTCTATAAGTTGCTCAAACCTGTTCTCCACTTTGATAGAATACTCCATTCGGATCTCTGGTTTCTTCAGCTGGTCAAAATCTACCTTCTTCGTGATCTTCGCTCTCTTCAACTTTCTCAGCTTACAACGAAGTGTGCATACTACTGGAATATGATCACTTCCGCGGTCTGCCCCTGGATGTGTCTTCGCATGTTTCACTGCTCTTCTAAATCTGTCATTAATGGTTATGTAATCTATCTGGTTCCTTGTGCGATCCCCAGGGCTCTTCCATGTATATATTTTTCTGGGGTGCTCCTTAAACCAAGTGTTTGTGATTACCATGTTGTTTGCTTCACACCACTGCACCCATCTATCACCACGCTCATTTCTTTCTCCAAGTCCAAACTCGCCTACTGTTTTGCCATCTTGTCCTTGCCCCACCTTTGCATTCAAATCTCCCATGATCAGTTGTATTTTATCTGATTTGCACTGAGACTTTGCTTCCTCCAGTTTATCATAAAAAGCATCAATCTCCTCTTCTGTGCTCTCTGCTGTGGGAGCATATACTACAATAACAGAGATATTGAAAGGTTGTCCTTGTAGTTTGACCAGCAAAACTCTCTCACTTACAGTCCAATAGCCCAGCACACATTTGGCCATATCTGCATCCAGCATTAGCCCAACTTCTTTCTCATGCTTGTCACCACCTGCATAAATCATCTTGAAGTCATCGATTTTGAAGTCTCCATTATTTGTCCACCTGGTTTCATTTATTCCTAGTATGTTGATTTTAAGTCGGGTCATCTCTTGCTTAACATTTTCCAGCTTCCCACTCTGGTTAAGAGTTCGCACATTCCAGGTTCCAACTCTGATGATCTTACTTTTTCGCAAGATGACCTTATTGTTTCGAACAGTAGCTAGCTGACGGTCTGGGCCCACCTGCTCTCCATGGGACACCCTACCGGGCGAGGAGCCGTCCACGTTACGTTTCACAGCCCCCTTCACGCCGTTAGTCTCTAACATCAAATTGTGACCTTCCATGATTATTCTTGGGAAGCAATAAGTGAAGTGGTATCCCGTTGCCTTCTTCACTGCAGCATTGACAGCCGTGTTTGGGGTTGCCAAAACGCCCATCACTAAATCGAGTTCTGCCGATATCCTTGAATATATTAAGGAGCGCCAAGAACTCGTACTACATCGCTGCTGCTCGATGCAGGGCTAACCATGTATCAGGGTTGAGCCTGTTATTGATCCTGCCGATCCTGTTGGTGCCATCCAACATCAACTGGCCCCTAAGATTTCATGGTCCTCTTTTATTCGG
Organism: Amphiura filiformis; assembly: GCF_039555335.1. Lineage (NCBI taxonomy): Eukaryota > Metazoa > Echinodermata > Ophiuroidea > Amphilepidida > Amphiuridae > Amphiura > Amphiura filiformis. The sequence goes on from NC_092642.1 coordinate 31,095,682, forward strand.
CTTTTACGACACGCAGAGATTACGCAGGAGGAATTCTTCCACAGCCCCGTCCCCAGGCTGTGAGACATCAAATAGACGAAAAATATTTACCCAATTCAATGCCTAAAGGATATAAAGGAAAGGTTTCAGCATTTAGTCCAGTTGCCACCCATACTGAATCATATGGGGATACACCTGGTCGCCTGCCGAGGAGATATTTGTGTATGTACCCCTCAGCGGCATCAGTGAAGTCTCGATTTTTCCCAGACTCATGTGTCTCTACCCTACAGAAGTACCTGAAACAGGTATTCTGTCCTACCATGCAAACGACGCTGAAGACTAAAACTAAAAATAAGCCCTAGCCCTAGGCAACTGGATGCTGAGAAGGAGGAAGAACTAGTATAAGCAGGAAAACACATGGAGCACCCAAAGGATAATAAAACATCCAGTGGGAAACCCAGCCCCTTAAGATGGTAGTAGGGTGCTGGTAAGGGTAACTTTCAGCTCCGCGGCTATAGCCTTCACGGCTATAGCCTCCCCTCCCCTAAAAATGTACCTTATAGACCCTTTTCCCTCTTTCCCATCATGCACTATTCCAGGGGGGTACGAGTGTCGCAAAATACATCATCTCCCCGGGGGAGTACAGAGTTATGTTCATTACATTCTGGAATACGGACATTTCGGCTGGTGCCTTCATCACAAAAAAGGACTCCCCGATAATCACGATAATGGCGCCGCGATCACTAATACCTTTCGGGGCAAAAACAACATTTTTATGCCTTATGGACATGGTGTCATCAGCCAAAAAAGTTTCCTGTTATTGAAACCTAACATTGTATACATTTTATAGACCTAATGGTGAAAAACTAATGACGGGACACGCAGTGATATTTTGTCGGCGTCCGTTTCACTTTTTTTCGGAGATGAAAATAAAATGTAAACATTAATCTCTTACACAGATGTTCTGCATCGCTCCGTAACTGCATCACTCGTGTATTCAATAATTGCATAATTAGTAACATCGATGGCCTTTACGATAATCCGCATATATGGAATCAGTATGCCCATATTAAGACAAAATAATTACAAAGATCATCGGATGCACACGATCTATGAGGTTAATGAACTACGTCATACCCCCCTGGAATAGTGCATTGTGGGATAGAGGGACAAAGGTCTATATAAAAGTCTTAGTTTGAAACTGTGGATCTGTTTGCCTAAAATCTTAGAATATAACTGATTAACAGTCCTAATGATACAATGGCTTACTATGTTTTATAAACCGCGCGTTTACTTACTTAATAGTTTGCCACATATCGAATCCGTCTAATGGTTTGGTTCCATTCGTATTTCCCCCAGACAATCCTTGTATAATCGTAGGGAACCAATCACTAACGTGAATTAAACCATTGTTAACGGTTCCTCTCAAAGATTTAGGGAATAAAGGAGTATGGATGAATCCAGCAGCACGCACACCGCCTTCAAAAAATGTGCCTTTAAATCCCCGAAATGGCCAGTTGCTCGCAGGTGATTCCCGAGATCCACCATTATCTTTAAATAAAACAAAAATTGAGAAACTTAAAAGACAATAACACTGTGTATACTTTCAGTCATCTGGGATTTGATCAATTAGTGGATAATTAAATCTGGTCAACCAGAAAAACTCACTTTTTGGTCAGATGGAGGATAAGACTTTGTCAGAACGCACAGACTTGTCGCCAGATCAGATTTGTGAATTGTTGAGCTTATGTTTTGACAATACTTACTTCAGCTATGGCAATAACTTTTACCAACAATGTCATGGTTGTTCGATGGGCTCCCCTGTGTCGCCGATTATTTCCAACCTGTACATGGAGCGATTTGAACAGTGTGCCTTGTTGTCTTACCCCGGATCTCCACCTTCCAAATGGTATCATTATGTTGACGATACTTGGGTTATAGTCAAGTTTTTGGAGCTCGACAAGTTCTTTGCGCATATTAACCAAGTGGATAATAACATCAAATTCACCCAAGAAGGTCTGACGGACAATAAACTTGGATTGCTTGGTTACTGTCAACCAAGATCGCACTCTCTCAGTATCAGTATTTCGCAAACCAACACATACTGATCAATATTTGCAGTTCAGCTCTAATCATCCATTGGTCCAGAAACTCGGTGTAGTGAATACTCTTTATCACAGGGCCGACACCATCATCACAAAGGACTCTGATAAGATCAATGAGCACCAACACTTGCGCCACGCCTTGAAAACGTGTGGTTACAAAGACTGGCCAATTGACAAGGCCCTTAATCGTGGTGAGAAAGACGCTAAACCAGCCAGCGAACCCACCGCGTCTTCTGGTACCAAGACTTTTGTCACCATCCCCTACCATGGGGATGTTTCAGAGAAATTAAAGAGGATCTACCGCGATCACGGCATCACTACACACTTCAAGCCAACCAATACCCTGCGGCAGTCGCTAGTACACCCAATGGACAAACAGCCCAAGGGCCGTTTAAGTGGTGTTGTGTATGGTGTCCAGTGCGCTGAAGATCAGGTGTGCCAAGAACATTACATTGGTGAAACCGGCCAACCACTGCAGAGTCGCATGTCCCAACATAGACGCGCCAGTTCAAGTGCAACGGGCAGTGGTCACAGTTTTGACATTGACGACGTTGTCATTTTGGACCGTGAACCCCGTTGGTTTGAACGGGGAGTCAAAGAAGCAGTGTGGGTACGAGCCGAACAACCGTCACTCAACAGGAGCGGGGGCGTTAGAGTGAATCTGTCACATGGTTGGGATCGGGTCATCAAGCAACTTCCTCATCGATTGACCTCGGATGACCCTAAATCATCCACCCAGCTGAAGGCCAAAGGTTTTGGCCGAAACGTCGGTGATTCCATATGACCAAAAAGTGAGTTTTTCTGGTTGACCAGATTTAATTATCCACTAATTAAAAGACAATAGGATATGAGAGCATGGTAGCCTAAAAAGTGCATTCGACTCATTTACATGTAACGTCGTGCCTTTAATTACGGATATAAGGTGTTATGTAAATGGCTTTATTATTTTTTATTTAATTATATAAATTCTCTGAAAGTCAGAGTAACGGTTGCCTTTCCAGAGGTCTATACTTTGAAATTTGTTTTATGGGATTGAGCACTCTTATTTGCAAAGTTAGTCTATACCTGACAATAATACTGTTATATTTATTTATTTATTTATTTATTTATTTATTTATTTATTTATTTATTTATTTATTTATTTATTTATTTATTTATTTATTTATTTATTTATTTATTTATTTATTTATTTAAAACATACAAAGCTGTCAAATCCAATTTATTTGTTTTATCAACCTTTCTTTAAAAACGAACAAACAAACAAGGAACATAACATAACATTAACATATATATATATTAGGTCTAAACCGACCCAGCAAATAATTTCAAAAGACCTCAAAACGCATGCCTCTCAGTACCATGTGTTACAAACACTTCAAAATGAGAAAATTCCCCGTTGCATTTGACCTTGTTTCTACTAAATATACCCATAGGCCCTATGCGATTGGAATGGGTATTTACACATGTCATTAGGCGTATCATACCAACACTGACTGAGAATTTGAACCAAACAAGTGATTTCTTGCATGACTGGACTCATATCGAATGAGGAATCACCCACTTTAAAAGTTGCCAAATAGTGCAATACATTATAATTAATTCTCGATCATGAGAGCCAACTTGGGTACGCGCAGATTTTTTAGCGTCGAGCGTATTACGCAAAGCCACACGCTTAGGGCGTAAGCAAATATTTTGAGAATTTACCAATCACGGTCTTTGGTCGCGCCATTGGGTTGTTCCACGAAAAGTTCGTTGCCGCATACATCCTCTCATGATCGAGAATTAAATATTTGGCCTAAATAGCGTGTTTCCCCGCGCTGCTGTGCTGTTCCTATGACAGCATTTGACGGAGGGAGTGTAATGTTATGGGCGGGAATCAACACGCTGGCAGTGGCGGCATCAGAATTTTTTCGGCAGCTATGATGAATTTTGGGGAGGTGGTTGATAGTTATCAACAATTTTGGCGCAAATAGCTGGGGGATGTTTTCTTAATTTTGGAGGCATGGGGGAAAGAATTCTGACTAGGGGCATTTACGTTGGAGGGAAATTCCCATCATTCCCATCAATGGCAACCTCAACTCCAATCCATAACATAATGATAATTCATGAAGTATTGCAACCCCTACGCTGGGGTGTTACGTAACACAATGTTGAAAATTTAGCCGGCAAATGCGTTTTAGCAAAATAGCTCCAGAAATGGAAGATACGGGTCGTTTTCTGCTTAAACTTCGTACCATGACCACGGAATAGCTATCGAACATTCGTATAAAGTAACAAATAAAACGTGTAATTGTTGAATTATATGGAAAATAACGAAGCATGAACATGCCCAAAGTAGCAGGGAAAATGAGAAAAAATGCGTGTCACAATCACAAAAGCATTCATATCATCAAACAAGAAAAAGCGCGGGCGTCAAAAACGGGTGTCATCTTACTATAAATAGGGAAATGTTTTGAAAACTGATTTACGGAAAAAAAGCGCAGTGATTAATAGTGCGCTACGCACAGGCACAATACCTAGCCGTTGATCCACTACGGCCCAATATCATTCCATAAACCATTTAACAACAACCATGACAATATTCAGGGACTTTGCAGCTTCAAGAACGCACACCCTAGACATTCCATAATTGACTTTCGCAACCAGTATCAGGTCCCCGAGTTACGTACGGGTTCAACGAGACAATAAGCAGTAAGTTCCTTGACCAAGGGAATTTCAAGCTAACTCAATTTTCGAACCCGCACGAGTGTACACGTGTGGTACCACGGTGATTCCTATGGTGAGAAAAAATGTGAAAAAATGATTGTCACAATCACAAAAGCATTCATATCATCAAGCAAGAAACAGCGCGGGCGTCAAAAACGGGTGTCATCATACTATAAATAGGGAAATGTTGTATGTGACTATGTATGTATTATTTGAAAGGATCCGTCACTTTCGATCTAAATGTGCGGTTTTCTACCCAACAAAATCGCACAAAATGGCGACGCCCACTACAAAGAAAACGCCCTCTCTACAATGACGTAGATCTCTCCTTTGCAATAGCAGCACTACAAATTGAAAATCCCTTCTTTTCATTGGGAGCACAGCGCAGTTTCTACACGCACTCTTTATTCTTATAACTGAAACTTAAAAGGCTCTGCCCTCTCTAACCAGAACGTGCCATATGTCCGAACCCGCAACCTCTCGCACCATAGTCGAACGCCTTATCGATTGAGCTAACTTGACTGCTTGAGCTAACGATAGCACACATAACTGTTGCAAAGTGGTCTCACAGACTTGCCATCAAGAAAAAAAGAGGAAGAAGAAGAAGAAGAAGAAGAAGAAGAAGAAGAAGAAGAAGAAGAAGAAGAAGAAGAAGAAGAAGAAGAAGAAGAAGAAGAAGAAGAAGAAGAAGAAGAAGAAGAAGAAGAAGAAGAAGAAGAAGAAGAAGAAGAAGAAGAAGAAGAAGAAGAAGAAGAAGAAGAAGAAGAAGAAGAAGAAGAAGAAGAAGAAGAAGAAGAAGAAGAAGAAGAAGAAGAAGAAGAACAACAACAACAACAACAAGAAATGAATGTGGCCATATTTGTATACTTACCTGATGAAAATATGATGACTGTATTGTTATACATTCCGGCATTTTTAAGCTCTTTGACAATATCGCCTATGGCCTGATCCATACAGTATATCATCGCTGCCAGCGTCTTCCTACCATAAGTCATATTGATGTTCGCAAATCGAAACTTGTACTTTTGGGGGACTTGAAGAGGTGTATGAGGAGCTTGAAAAGAGAGATACACAAAGAGAGGCTGTATAGAATGATAAAAACAATAATAAAAGTATAAGAATATAAAAAAGAAACAATGAATGCACACTATAAAGTGCTCGGAACACAACGCCCATTGAACCATACAAGCAATACACCAGTGGATCAGCGCCTTTTTAAGAATAACGATAAAGCATCATTAATTTGATTTCGTACGCTAGTTTGTAATGTTTCCATGTTCCAGTGGGTGGCTGGCGGGTAAGCATCGTTAATTGATCTCGTACTCTGGTATGTAATGTGTTGTTTGTACAGTTTAGCCTGACTGCTCATATCCACAAGTACCAGACTTGAGTCCTGTTTAACAGGGACAGTCTGTGTAGTTCAGTGGTAGAGCGCTCGCCCGACAAGCGAGAGGTTGGGGTTCAAGTCCCCGCACAGGCAGGTATGTCCGGAGTTTTTACTCTGGTATATCTGCCTGTGCATGTTTCCATTTGTAAATTTATGTTTAATTGTGCTAGTGTGCAATGCGTAATTCGTATTTCCCCTGTTCAAATGGGTGGTTTATTAATACTAGGTTGTATAAACATACTTATGAGCTACTTTACAAAATGATAAAACATTTCCACAATTCCACATTTTTGTTTATTATCAATGACATTTGTAGACTGATTTTATGACTCCTACATATTTTCCAGCCCCACCAATTTATTTCTGACTCCCTTATATTGTCCATATACTAGCCTCTTAATCACTATGGACATAAAAGATATGTATCTCACCTTTTTACTCCGGTACGTCTTGATGATATTCTGCGCTCTCTGTGCAAACACATGTGTAGAATATCTTCCATAATACTTATATCCCACAGTTCTGTTTTGTCTTGTGTCTCGGTGGAAATCATACGCGCTGATAACACGAAGAGGGTTAATAAGTGTAACCTTTTTCATGTGCGTGAAGTAATCCCCTGCCCCAAGGTACATTCCTGTGTAAGTGACGGGAAAAGGGAAAGGAACAAAGCTGTGGAATAAACCATTCGAATAGATTCACAGAATGATATTAAAAAGAAATATCTGCAACCTGGCGGTGTTCAGTGTATAATTTAGGTACAGACAAGACTGCATTATTACATTGAAAACTTAGAGATTTAAAAAGTATTTTCAGCCAGTTTTGGAAGAATGTCATTCAGTTAAACAAATCGGCTGGCACACACGACTTGCACCCATATATATTTCAGAGTGAATTGTTCTATTAAGTCATCATCATCATAAACGCTTCTCGTCAGCAGCCTGATATAGCGCCATCAATAAAGTTACTCCAGGCAAGTCTCTCTCTCTCTCTCTCTCGAAAGTTCAGTTGTTTTCTTTATGGTTAAGTCTTTTTTGATTTCTTTCAGCTCTTTTTGAATTGCTGATATCCACGTAGTTTTGGTTTCCCTCTTGGTCGTTTTACGTGTCTTTCGTATTCTTGAAGAGCTTGCTTTGCCGGGGTATATTCAGGTAGTCTCAGGAGGTGTCCTAATCAAAGCAGCCGCCTTTTCTTGATTTTATTACTCCATTTTGTTTCCTTGGTTTTCTCGTAGAGTTCTTGATTTGAGATTTTCTTTAGCCATTTGATATCTAATAGCCTTCTCATGAGAAATCTTTGGAAAGTGTCAATTTCTTCCTCTGTTGATTATTTTATTGTTGTTTTTGAGCGTTACATTCTTGTTTTTGAATTTGAACTTGATTTAGTTTATTATAAGCTGCTATGGCAAGACGCTTCCTTCTTGTGATATCGGATTCTGTGTCCAGAAGTGATCCGAAATATTTGCAGGATTTCCAACTGTCATCACCATTCCGTTTGATTTTATGTTCATCCATTTTTGTCTCATTTACATTCAGGTTGTAGTTCTTCAGCTGTTGAGGGATGGTTTCTTTTACGTTTTCTATTATGTGTTCAGCATTTGTGATCCAGCTGATATCGTCTGCATACTGCAGATTTATGTTGAGGTAGATGTCACGATTTACTGTATAGTTTATTATTGTCATCAAGTGCTGCGGCAAGATAAAGGGTGAATAAAACTGGGCTAAGGCAATCACCTTGTGGCACTACGACGTTCGTGTTGATGGCGGGTCCAGTATTGCTTCCTATCTTGACCTGAAGTTCGACGCCCTTTATAGGTATTTTCATAATGTGTAGTTCGTCTTTGTCTAGCGCGTTTGACAGTATTTGGAATAGTTTTCCTCTGTCTATCGTGTCGAAAGCTTTGCTCATGTCGATCATTTCAATGATAATTTCGTAATTTGACGATGTTATTGCTTTTTCTGCCAAGCATTTAAAGCTAAAGACATGTTCCGTGGTGCTTCTTCCTCGCTGCTTGCGAGTTTGGGATTCTTGAATAAAGTTTCGTATGAATCCGAGTTATCATGCAAATACTTAATATTTTTCTGAGAGTTGGCAGTAGTATTATCGGCCGGATGTTTCCCGGGGCCCTTGGGGCTTCCTAGGTTTCGGGACCGGTATCAGGACTCCCTGCTGAAGATCACATGGTACTTGTCCTGTTTCAGCTACTTCGTTGAATATGTCCGCAATCTCCTCGTGCAGTTTTTCTGGTCCATATTTAAGTAGTTCAGCATTTATTCCATCTATCCCTGGGCTTTTGTTGTTTTTCAGGCGTTTAACAGCATCTTCGATTTCGGTTGAGTGAATTCCTGGTTCATCTTCGCAGGCTGGATGTCTTCAATTTGATTAACATTATTTTTGATGAACGTGTCTTTGAAGAAATTTGTGATTATTTGGATCTGTTCTTCTGTCAAGTCGTGTTCTCCATTCACCAGTATAGCCTTTTTTGGTTTCATCTGTTGTAAAGCACGAACTGCTTGGAACATTCGATTTGAATCTTTCTTATGTTTTTCGATGTCTTCAACAGTATTCATTATTTGTTGGAGTCTTTCTTCTGTGATGGTCTTGCGTATTTCATTCATGATCTTGTTCCTCGTCGTTTTCATTTCTCTTCTTTTGTCCTTGTCCTTGCAGTTGTCTATTTTTTGTTCCAGTTTCTTTTGTTTTTGCGATAGTTCTGCAACCTTTTCATTTTGGCATTTTTGGCATATTTTTGTTTTTGCCTATGATGGTTTCTCCAGCCTTGATGCATACATTCTTGATTTTATTCCACTTTTCTTGGGTTGTCACATTAAGTTTCAACTTCTGATGATTTTTGGTATGACGTACCTTATTAAATAATTATACTATTATGATTGTAATGCTGCTTTCCTATAAAGTTGTAATCACCTACATGTTATTTGTGTTATTTTTTGTTTACTGTTCCATTTTTCATACATTATATAATTGTTGTGAACATGTAAAACCGTTTGTTGCAATTCACGTGTTAGATATAGGGACGGTTTATAGCAATCTGCTGTTCTGCACTATGCAGGAATCATGACTACATTATAGGGAATCTATAAAAGTTATAGCCTTACCAACAAATGCATCAAACCCTCTATATGTTGGTAGACATTCCTTCCTCTGCATGCCAAGATGCCACTTGCCAACCATATGAGTCACGTAGCCAGCTTCTTTTAGTTTTTGAGGCAGAGTTACCTCATCTTCTGGCAAACACATAGGGCGAGTTGGTATTATGTTGCTGTGACTAAGTCCCGTGTGGATCTGATAATTAATTTAAATAATATGATTTTAACATTTATTCAACTTAAAAACAGGATGTCCAAAAACAATTGGTACCGGTACACGCCACAACCTATTCAAAGGCATTCTTGGAATTAGTGCAACAAGTGCAATGTCCACATATTGCAATCTAAGTTTATAGCAAAGGCAGTCCGTGAGAGGTACATGTATAGTAAAATACATCATATCTAGCAAAATTGATGGTCAAGTAGAACTTCAAAATATTATGGAAATTGTGAATGAAGGCAATAATCGTTTTGGGACACATTAAGCATATTAATTCACGGTCAAAAATAGTTTAGCTGATAAAACGAACATCACCTAATACGAAACGCATTTGGCGGATGATAGCAGGACATAAAAAGAACATAAAACGATCATTGACGAACAACAACGATTTACTAAAATACCATCCGTTTCTTGTACGTAAGACCTATTCGGTGTAGTGTGACAGGTGCTTTATCTTGGTACAAATGTGTATCATAACAGATTTGATTCCGCACATTTTTTTTTTTCTTTTCTTCATCGTAATTTGTATGTTCAAATTATTATCATATTCAGCATTCCATTATATATTAGAAATAGGCCTACATACATGTACCATACATTTAAATTTAATAAACTACAAAATGTCACTTTCGCATATTTAAATGTCCAAGATATTTTGTTTCTTTGACTGACTCATCAAAAACAATAAATAAAACAAAATATTGAAACCTGACGGCTGTACAGAGGCTCCGGAAAATGTTAAATATTTGGGGGTGGTGGTGCCTGGCCCAAATTATTGGGGGGGGGGGGGCAATGATAATTTTCCATAGGCTTCAAAAGTATTGAGGCCCTCCGGTTCCGGAGCTTCTGCTGTATACAAATATCAAAGCAAAAGGTCATAGCAAATAAACCTCAGACGTTTCTACATTGATTACAAATTATTTTCTAGTTCATCAAAGTTTATATACAATTTTTGTATCGCATCAAAGTGCAGGGTGTCACTTTAAGTCATATACCGCCAAACCGCTTTTTGAGGCTGCGGCAAGCCTCGATTGCATCCGTTTGTCTACAAGGAATACAAGGGATAGCGACTTCATTTTGATATAATATATAGTTCCATTTTTTAACAAAATTTTAAAATTGTTCAAATTCTATCCGCATCTTATATCGTTTGCATATGGATTCTCTCTTTCTCTTTCTTTTCCCCTTTTTCCATCTCTCTCAATCCTTAATTATTTTGCCCTGCGCTAGGGGGTGGCGGGGCCCAAATGGGACGGGGCCCAAATATGCATTACCAGGGGAAATTTCCCCCTGCCCCCCCCCGGCAGCTACGACACTGATGCGCGTGTGTCACGCCGCTCAGCGGCAAGCGACATGGCAAACCAGCATATTAAATGATTGTGTTATGTGCAAGAAAAATTTAGAAAGGATACTTTATAATTAATTGAAGAATGATTGCTGGAAGAAATCAATTATTAAAGTTCGTATAAATATGCATACGAACATTGCCATTCTGTTACACTTCCCTGTTTGGAACAATGCGGTACTGAACATTGTAGAACATGCATCAATCAGTAGTTTTAGACATGATATCCCATGACAAACCTTGGCTAATGACCTTAAAAATAAAAAAAAATAAAGCAACAAGGGTATTATGACAACGCTAAACAGGAAACTATATCACGGGCATTCTAAACAAAATGGGATACGCATATGTACACAAATTCGCAAACTGTAATCATCAGCAATAATGTTTTATCCAAAGTGAAGATAAACAGTTATAAACATGATAACTGTTATCATCTTTAGCCTTGAACTTTAAAAAAACGACACTTCCAACTTATTTTGGACAATGTCAGGTTATATATACATCTAAATAAATTTAGAACAGATCACATTACTAGTTCACTCAGAACGCTACTCACCATCCTCTATTGTTATACATAGTCGTGCTATAAGTTGATCGATACATATTGAAATCAGCACAATTCAGAGATACACCATTTTTTGCTTTGAAATTAATTTCTCGGTCAAATCAAAAACAATGAATTAATTTTTTTTTCAGTAATGTCGGTAAAAACCATGATGCTTGGATAAATTTAGGCATGAATTTTAGTGTTAAGATTTTTGATTTTAATAGGCCACAACTTCGCCCCTGAGCTTTTTTCGAAATGAACCCTTTTAGCGTTTCAAACTAATATAGTTCGCTATAGAAAGATTTTCCCCACCTTTATAAGGTACAGGATGTCCCAAAAGTCTCGATACCATTTTAAACGTTCATAGCTCTAGTATACAGCACGCAACATCAAACATGTCAAAAGTGAAGGTATCGTTGAAAAGAGGAAAGAATTGGCATATAAACCCACTAACATATTAAAGAATCTACGGTGAAACAGTTGGACATATTACACACAAAACTATACAATAAGTTTACAGCACATCTTCGAATCCCAAGTATCCACTATCTCCTCATAACTTCTAGACCAATGCTCCCCATTCAATTCAATTTTGATTTCCCCTCGGCCAATCCTAGCGAAAGATATGACGGTCCAAAATGGTATCGAGACTTTTTGGACACCCTGTACATCGTCTGGGTCTATCATAATAATAAGCATGTTGACTTTGGTTCTCTTTCTGTACATCCAGCTAAGCCATGCCACACAGAATAACTTATTATCACTTGCTTATAACCCCCATTATGTATAAACAGATAGAGGCTCATTAGTATTATGGTTACTTATCAGGCTTTAAGAAATACATTACAGCTGGCCCTTATAATACTAATAAAAATGCTGTTTTAGTTTTATTCGACCATTCCACCATATAAGAGAGCTCAGATAATATTGGGATCACGTTTAATTCAATTGCACCAAGAACAAGAGCTCTTAAAATGCATTTTCTGAACATCTGTAAGGGGCACGGGGGACAAACTCAACAACAAACCTCGTGACTAGGGGGAAATTTTGGAATATTTTGCAGGGGTCAGGTCAAAGGGCATCTGGGATAAAATCTTAGTATTGTCTGGACATCCATCTGTAAGGGGTGACAACAAACCTTATAACCAGGGAAACATTTTGCCGACGTCAGAACTAAGGTCATGTAGAATTGCATTATCTGGTCATCTGTAAGGGGCGCGGGGCTTAAACTCGGTAACAACAAACCTCATGACCAGGGACATATTTTGGAATACTTTGCAGGGGTCAGGTCAAAGGTCATCTGGGATCAAATATTCTGGACATCTGTAAGGTGTATGGGCCTCAAACCTCATGACAAGAGGAACATTTTCAAACATGTTGTAGGGGTCGGACCAAAGGTCGTCTGGGGTCAAATCTTAGAATGGTGTTATCTAGACATCTGTAGGAGGTGTCAAAAATCATCTGGGCTAAATGTTAGAATTACATTTTATGTACATCTGCAAGGAGTATGGGCACAAACTCGGTGACAATAGACCTCAGTGTCGGGGTCAGGTCAAAGGCCATAGCTCCGAAACACCAACACGTCCCACCTAGATTTGTAGTCTATGACCACATCTTACAGCTAGTATATTATAGTTTTGTCATAATATCCGTTTTTATTTCACCTTTTTTCACTTGCGACTGCCAAAATGTCAAACTCACTACTTCATTTCTAATATAACCAGCAGGAATAATCGATATTTCTATTGGGCTATTCCAGAAAATAAATGGAATTCCAGTTGCCAATATCACTGGAAAAAGCTTGGAAATCCAATAAATCCAAATAAATGAAAAATCACGGATCTCAAATTGAGGATTTCTGCTGCATATTGAAAATATAATGCTTTTTTTCTCATATTGCTTAGTGAACTCTGCAGCAGTCAGTGCATTAGAATCAATAGAGAGTTTGCGAAATGCAGTTCAAATCCACAAACTTTAACGTCTAGAGGATTAGAGAGGATTATGTATTCAAAACCACTCTGCCATTAAAGCCGCTCGAAGTCGAATTCAACGCGAAAATCTATAGTTTGCTGTGAATTATGATGAAAATACGTCAATTTAAGAACAATAGTTTTGCATATTTCCCCATAGACTACATAATTACCTCTTATGTATTATCTAGTTGATAGACCAATTATTGGAAATCTAATTCAGTTTGGGTAAAGAACATGCCACGTGTTGCTGAAAAATACTGAATGAATTTTTGTTTGAAATGAAATTTTTATTCCAAAGGTCACGCTTGGTATATAGTTTGTATGTTCTCATCACGTACACCAAATCAGTACACCGAACAGAAGTTTTGTCATGTCTTCCACTTCAAGGGATTAAGTTCCCCGTAAAATGGCCTAGTTTTACTTGAGCAAGCAGTGTACCATACTTCTGGAAGAGTAAACATGGTAAGAGCAGGTGCGTAACATTTTTAAATATAACATGTTATAGGTTGTGTCTGGTAAGAGAGGGGGTAGGGAGGAAGAGAGGGAGGATATGGAAGTGGATGCAGGGAGGTGCATTAACGGTAGCCAGTGGGGGGGCGGCTCCCCCATGGGACATCTTGTCTTCCTTCTTGACCCTCCCCTGTTGGATGTTGGCTGCCGTGATATTTTACGCTTTTAGGCCTTTTTCTGCCATATTTTGCCCATTCGAGAATCGCCACACGCCCTCCTAACAGAAAAACCCTTACAACGTCACTGGGGAGGGGGAAACAGCAGTGCGAGTGGGGCAATATAGGAGGGGGTCAAGTTTGAGAGAGCGAGTACAGCTAGAGTAGGGAGGGAGGCGAAATATGGAGACGGTAGGGGGAAACAGGAGGGGAAGGGGAGGGAGATTGAGAAGGAGGGGAAAGAAATAAAGAATAGGTATTTCATTAGGCTTTGCGTAGTAAATTGGAATATGAAATTGGCAAAGCTGACGAGCCTTTATTAAATAATACAGTAAGCTAAAAATTAAGTTAAGTATCTCATAACAAAAGACAGATATGTCATAATTGAATCCAGCAGCCAATATGGACCATAAGACCTCATTCGTTGAAATTGTTCAAGATATAAAGACACGACGATCCAAAAACCCAAGAAAAAGCCAATTTAAAAGTTGCAGTTTGCTACATTACATGCCTTATTGATTTGTACAGAAAGCGTTCGCGAACAAGAGAACTAGCGTCGTGCTTCCATTGATTAGCACTTTAAAACTAGCGTCGTGCTTTCAGGCCCTCAGTCAATACAAAACATATACAGTGCACAACTTATAAGTTCCCCCTAATGCTTTTTAAAATAAATCGAAAATTATTTAACGAAATGTAAAATTGTAAAAAGTTATGAGTAACCTTATTTGTTTTACAAATCTGGGCCAATTTGTAGTGTCACACATCATTGCGTTTGGCCACAATGGTTCATTATGTAAAAAAGAGGGAGTTTTAAAAGTTGCACCTGAGTCCATAGGAGTCAATTGTCAAACAATACAGTATGTTAGGCCTGTCCATGTGTTTGTAAAGAGATAACGTGGTGAAAGACAATTTCAGATACACAACTTATGAAAATCGTAAAATGTGTAAGTCAAATTTGTTTGGGAAACGAATAACTTACCAGACATGTTCAACGGGTTTCAGCCAGATTCACTATAGACATGTCCTGACGAACAGTCGTGACACGTCGACGAGGTGCTCTCAGCTGATTTTTCACCTCTCCTGTCAACTGAAATTTTTTTCTCAATTTTTGAATTGCATTAGGCGCAACTCTGATACGACGAACAATTTCTTTCACCGGTACATTTTCATCCAGCAAAGCTATTGCTCTACCGCGAAGAAATTCGGGCAAACGCGGCATTATTAAAATGTGACTTTTCACATGTGATGAACTACTGGGCGATGTGGTCTATTCTCACTGCAGTATATATCCCCTTCCATCTCAGACATTTATCATTAAAAAGAAAAGAATAAAACACCTGCTTTGCTTTTCAAGAAGAAGAAGAAGAATACCAAAGATTAAAAGTTTTCTTTTACAAACACATGAATATCCCTGGCCTACTGTATTGTTTGAGAATTGACTCCTGTGGACTCAAATGCAACTTTTAACACTGTTTAAAACGGTCTCCTTTTTTTACATAATGAACCATTGTGACTGAACGCAATGACGTGTGACGCTAAAATCTGGTCCACATGTGTAAAACAAATAGGGCTACCCATATCATTTTACAGGTTTGCACTTCGTCAAATAGTTTTCGATTTATTTTAAAAAATATGTAGGGGGGAACTTATAAGTTGTGCACCCTATATTATAATATTAAGTACAATAGTATACAAAAGTGATACAATATAAGATATACACAAAAATGCAATCACAATTGGGAATTCATAAACTATACATTTGTACATGAAATGAGAACATTTGTTTTGAATTGTATCAAAGACATATTTTCATATCAGCTCGAATCATTGGTGATAAACTGTTCCAAATATGAGCAGCTCTGACGTGAAATGTACGCAATCCAGAATTAGTGTTGTATTTTGGAACAATCAATGTATTAGACGAATGATTTCTGGTTACATGAGAATGAGTATTATGAACAAATTCAAACTGAGATGATTAATATGAAGGACTAAGACTTCTTAAACATTAAATGTAAGAATAAGCTTATGATTTTTTCATCTGTCACTTAGTTGGATCCACCCTAGTGAATTTAACATGTCTATTACTGGCGTCCTAATATCAGCACATAGAATTGTTCTAGCAAATATTTTATAAAACCTGAAGCCTTCTTTGATATTCAAGAGAAAAATTACACCACACTGAACTAGCATAAGCAAAGTTATGGGTTATGAGAGCATTTGATAACATAACAAGAGTTTGATGTTGAAGAAAATGTCTACAACGCCTAACAATACCTATTCTTTTTGATACCTTATTAGATAAATAATCAATGTGAGAGAGCCATGACATATTATAATCAAACTTAACACCTAGATATTTGAAATCATCAACCTTTTCAATAATATAATATTTTTGTTGTATATAAAATTTACATTACTAAATTTATCTATGATATGATTGTTACCAAGGATCATTACTTTAGTTTTATCTACATTTAAAATGAGTTTGTTAGCTGTTAACCTTGCTACGTTACACTTGTTTGATTGCAATTGTGCTTGAAGATTTACTTCAGCCTTAGCTCTACAAATCAAGGTTGTGTCATCAGCGTACATGACTATTTTGGAGTCTACAGTGGCAGTGGATGGTAAACAATTTATAAAAATTGTAAAGAGCAATGGCCCTAAAATTGATCCCTGCATAATACCTATATTGATATCTTCAAATTCTGAAAGAGTAGAATTTACATTAACAGCCTGAGTAAGATTTAAACCAAAATAGTTCATTACTATTTATGCCATATCTGCTCAATTTATCAATCTTTGCGTACTACATACACATGCATTTGCACTATACATGCTGTAGGATTTTCCTTTCACACTAATACTTTTGCCAGTTACTCTTATAACTATGTGACACATTTCAAAAATGTTACGGGCTTTATATCTGCAGATATTAGGTTGTACATACACACAAAACAGTAATGATTTCGGAATACAATTCGGAATACAGTCAATGCCCACTGAGTATCAAACACAATCTAATTTTGGAAATTTGACTTTTGCAATCCCTAAATGATGATAAATTGTTATTGTTATAGGTTATTCCCAAAGCTGACATCTTATATCTGTAAATACAGACCAAACCAGGTCAATACTCCATTGCTTTGCCAAGTTATGACCTTGTAAAGAGTGAACAATGAGTGAAAACATGACTTTTGACTCTTTTTGCCATAGAAAGTATTTCATACATGTGGTGCTTAATTCCATTTTTGCAACTCTTGAACATTCTGGTAACTTTTTGGTAATAGCACTGAGAGTAGACATAACGAAAGATAACATTTATCGAGCAAACCAGATTGTTACCTCAAAATTTTACGGCCGTTTTGGCACAGTATGAACGCATTTTCGTGTGTCAGGTACCGTGTTAAGTTGAACGCTGGAAAGTGCAATGCAAAAGGTATTTTCAATATGATTTGTTCGCCTTTGGACGCTTTAAAAAGTCTGGATTTCCAACAATCATGTCCGGACAAAAAGTCCAGAAATCCGAACTCTTTATATAGGGGGTGTGCATCTATTTTCTGGAAAAGCCCATTGTAGCTTGCAAAATCATCCATCCATGGGTACATTCGCGAGTTGATTTTGACAAAATTGGTAGTCGGAATTGAAATATGGTGCAATCAAAACCGAAATTCTGACAAAACTATGACATATAGCCCTATATGATGTGCTAAGTTGGGAAATATATTTCGTTAGCGAATTATGTTACTTTGAAAAGCAAAAAACGTTGACCCAAAAAAAGCACATCGGGCAAGTTGAAGATTGTGGAAAATCGAAAATCTTACATTAGAAGCCTAAATGTTACACCTAAGTTTAACACCAGGATTTGGAAAAAATTAACAGTACCAAGCAGTATAGTTTTTTTCTGACATTTACTGAAGAAATGATAATTATTGCTTTTCATTTGACCGAGAAAATTAATTACAAAGTAAGGTGTAACAAAAAAATTGCTAATTTCAATACCGAATTTGATCGTTTCCAGTATCTGATTAAGTGACTGAGTGGGTCTTGAATAACAATAGCCATCGGCTGACTAGCGTTCTGAGTGAGTAGTTATAGGCTATATTCCAGAGATGCAACATTATTTGTGAAGAGATTCATCAGGTTTGTAGATAATTATAATTTGGTGTTTTCATATACAAAACCAACATTTTTGACACTGATCCTCTCCTCAAGACCACTCCCCAAGGGATGGAGCTGTGCCACCAGCACAGAGGATGATGGGATACCAATCACTCTGAAGAAGTATGTCGCCCAATATATACGAAACTGTCAGGTCAGTGTCAAAAATGTTGGTTTTGCATATGAAAACTCCAAATTATGCAACATTATTATTGTTTAAATACTAGTTTTAACTTACTGGATAACGTCCTGTCATAAGTGTACTTCTTGAAGGTGTACACAGATGATGTACATAATAATTCGATAAAATAACGCCGCTTCTCGCCAATCGATCCAGGTTGGGCGTCTGTATCTGTGACCCATACCGCTTGCCATTGAAACCAACATCAGCATATCCCAAATCATCAGCAAGTATGAAAATAATGTTGGGTTGCTGAGAGGAATCGTCTCTTTGTTTTGGTTTTAGTCTTTTATTTTTAGGTTTAGGTTTACTACCAGCGTTTATTACTCCGCTGTAGAGAAGACAAAGAAGTAGTATCCAACACGTACTTGACAGATTTATTTGGAAGATCATGTTGACTGTTAAAACACAGATCACAGTGGTGGAATATTCTGAAAATAAGTGCACGATATGAATAGTCTGACTTAACACTTAAAGCACAAGAAGATGAAATTGCATGGGGGAGCCTCGCTTGGTGGCTGCTGTACCTATATTAACCTTTTTAGATGGTCCTTTTCACATTAAACAGTCTTGATATATGTTGCCAGCGTAGCGAGCAGGAAAATATGCATATTAAAGCGTTTCCGTACTGTTTTCCTAAGCCTTTTCCGTACTGTTTTCCTAAGCCTTTTTAAAGAGTTTTATAAAAAAAAATCGCCCCATGAATGTGTGCACAAAATCGCTTGCCCCCCCCCCCCAACTCGCAAAACATTTTCATGTCCCCAACCCTACATTTTACCCTCCCACCAGGGCTCATAATTATTACACAGCCCCTTGATAGTAAAAAGACAAATAAATCGAAACGGGGAAAGGGGACATAGAGACATACGGTTGTTTGATGACATGTCAAAACCGCAGTCTTTTATAAGTCAAGGTAAACAATGATCTTTTTTGCATATTTACAAGGGGTAAACCTTGTATGGTGTGAGAACATCAGAAAAAAAGACTGAAAAATGGCAAGGACAAAAAACCTATTTATCATGTGTAAAGAATGATTCATATTATTTGGCTAATTTTAACCTAAAATATATGTAAATACATGTAGCGGCATGGCGCTCTCAATTTGTATAGAGATGTACAGTTTATAGAACAAAAAACACCACAAAAAAGCAGAAAAAGATGACTAATTTGATCTAGAAACAAAAATCTATTTTAAAATAATTAAAAACCATATGTGTATTAGTGTGACAGCTAGCTGTTGGTATTGTCAGGTCTAGAATTGCACATTTTATAATAATTTGTTTAAGACAAATTATTAATGATCATATTAAACAACCGTGGACAAAGAAGGAGAGGAGGATGGACGCGATTATTATGCAGAACTAAACAAGGAGCATCAATTTAAAAAGAGCACATTCTCTGGAATAATGAATATCTACTTACCCGTATGGGCATCCAACAGTAACAATCTAAGAACCACTGCTCCACAAAAGCTACCACTGCCACCACACCGTCACTCATTACTACATCTCATACCATGATGAAGAAGCCCACTATTCGCAGTAGAACACATCACAAGTAATGTTGTAAGCTTGAAAGATTGTTCAAATAACATAGCACGTCTTGCTGGTGAATAAACTAAACGAATTCTGTGCTTTTTTTCGCTAGCATTTTTATAACAAGTCATGCAACTTTAATAGATTCGTTTTGTCAACTCAAGGGGGCTAGCCAACTGGTGAAACACATGGTTTTGAATGTTAACTTGGCTTCGAGTCGAGTCGGCTCTGAGTGCGGGCTCTGAATAACACTAATAACCATGCTTTAATACTAGCACATGTATTAGTGTAAACAGCAGCTTACACGTAAGGGTAAGCATCTAATTTTATTTAAATAAACCCATGCTTTATACCAAATCAGGTTTGACAGTTAAGTGTAATTGAAATTAAGATGACACATATTGGATTACAGGGAGTAGAATCAAGGAAATCATTAAGCGGGCGCCGTATTTAGCGTTGCTTGCTTGCTTAAGATGAGTGGTGTTAGGAACAAATACATTGGCAACATCCCGACTCGTTCAAAGTTGCAAGCAAATCACTGAAAACTGCTATCATAAAACTGCATAAATAAATGCTGCCCCGGGTCTTTGGGTCTTCTTATCAGCTTTGAAACAAGAAACTATTCAACTTTTGGGGTTAATATTGTATACCATTGATCAGAATGGCCTTTTTAAATCCTCTGAACAAGCCTGATATAGAATTTCCATCAACAGCGGACATTGCTCCCTATATGTTCCCATCACCTTCTCATCAAGCATGCAGGAGCTACAATCAGCAAATAAAATAGATGGCACATTTGCTTAAAATAGTTCTAATTTATGCCATACCAATGGTCATGATGGTATAAAGAGCGAATCAAGTCTGTCATGTATTTGAAGTACAGACTCCGCCCTGCATCCCATCCTTCCACATCCCCCATCTTTCAATGTTGGAGGGGGGTCCCCGGCAGTATGCAGTCGGTCAATATGCAGCTGACCTGATACCCTAGCCCTATCAGGCCCATAGAAGGTTTTCCTCAAAATCGTTCATTATATTGGTGCTGCACATGATGCAGTCATGGTCCATGGCAAAGGCGATTCGACCTTTGTGGCATTAAACCCAGTTAACAGGAAATTAATCCAGTAAATCGATTCAGTAAAGCAAATAAGCTCATGCATTCGATCACTAACGGCAACCAGCTTCGGTCGATTACCCCAGCTGCAGCGTGTGTAAACTCTAATTTGCATAGAGGCTGTACGTGAAATTATTGATTGGCTCCAAAGAAAGGATTTGAACCGGTGCACGTAATCATGGCGCAGTGCAGTCCATTCAATCAAATGTTGTCATCAACCTATTTGATCGCAGTGCATTGTTATGTATGTGAGACGAACTGTCGCGGTTGATTGCAATCAAACAAACGATGTCTTACGTATTACTTTGTTCCGTGATGAAAATCGTGATGTTTTATTTAATCACTCTCGAAAAATGTATTTTTTTGTAGGTCTATTACTTTGTTTTGTGATGAAAATCGTGATGTTTTATTTCATCACGCTTTAGAACAAACGATTTCTCATGTATTACTTTATTTCGTGATGACAATTTTGATGTTTTATTTCATCACTCACGAAAAATAGATTTCTTATGTATTACTTTGTTTCGGGATGAAAATCGTGATGTTTTATTTCATCATCACGCTCTAAAACAAACGATTTCTTATGCATTATATTTGTTTTGTGATGAAAATCGTGATGTTTTATTTCATCACGCTCTAAACAATAATTATAGTTACATGCATTTCAAGAAAAAATCTTATTAAAACGGTAGGCCCTATGTTGTTTAGAAAAAATGTAGAAAGTGATGATGATGATGATGTCGATGATGATGATGATGATGATGATGATGATGATGATGATGATGATGATGTCTCCAAAAGTGTCCCGGTTTGTTTTTCTTGCCCTAAATCGTGCGTATCTATTAATAAGGCACTTCAATAATCAATAATCAGTCCGTGACGGCCTCCACTAACTAGCTACTAACTTGGGTTTATGGGCGCTGATATTTCATGTTCACTGTCACTTATTTATCAGAAAAGTGCGACCCTTTGTCAATCACCTACAGTACCCAATTTCGGCATACTATATAAGACACTCATCATGATGATTGCCAGAGAATAGTTAAGATGTAGCTTGTACCGTTGTTTTGTGGCATCCTTCAGAAGTGAGCAGTCCGATACCAATATTTTCGGTCAAATCTCCATTCAATTAACACGGGGAGTTGGCTAGCTATGCCTTGCCCTCACTCATATTTTACAAAAGTGCGACTATTTCTGAACATCTAACCTAGCTGTAATTTTAGGTCATGTTAGAGAAATATATTTGCTAGAAGTTTGGAGAATAGCTAACATATTGGCTGGTTATTTTTACACAGTGATGTTAACTAGGCAAGTGCCCATTCTTGCAACGTACATCATTTGTAGGGGTCACGCGTCAATGGTGAGAGCACTGTGTATTGTGTATAGGAAAACGGACAGTAACTGCAGTATGATGTACCAGGGGACTCAAGCAGTGCAGCAAAATTGTGACAATCAACCTGAAATGGATGATGAAATGATATATTTCCTATAACTATGACTGGTTGAGAAAAAGATTTCTATTTTTATAAATCGTCCTACACCTTTCATCAATTAAATAGCACGACTTGGATTACTATTATACCCAAAGGCTATGGTAATAACTTTAAAAATAGCTAGATTTGTAGTACATTTGAGTCATTTAAAGGCATTTCAGTAGCTAGTTTCTTTTTTCAAAAAGCGCCCTCTATTATAGAATAAAATAAAAAATATCTAACAATTACTTCAAATTGCTATTAAAATGCCATTTTGAAAAAAGCGCCCTCAATGTTTAACCCAGGGTCGACATTTTTGCAGACAACCTGATTTCAATTCCCATATGGGTTAGGTTTCCAAAAAAAGTTGTCTCCAAAATGCCCTAGAGGGGGATGGTTCCTAGCCCAGTGCTTATAGATTCGACATATCTCCTTTCGGGAAGGCGAAGGAAATGTCAAACTGACCAGTCACCCCAAACATCTTGAATCTTTGTTGTTGGTTTTTCATTTATGACCAGGAATGCTGTGAACGTATTTATTCATCTGTCATTGATGATGAGAGTGTCATGCTTATAAATCTAAGGGGTAGGCAACCTACCTGGGAAAGAAATAAAAATGCACGGGCTGGATATTTTCAAAACTATTAAAAGCATTTCCAGCCGATTTTGAAGTAAAATTAATTTAATTTTCCAATTATTTTGTTAAGTTTGTAAGCTATGTAAATTAATTATATGTTTGCATGTTTGGTTAGGTCTTTAATCCTGGGCCCAAGTTTATGGTTATGAATTTGAAAGTTTGAGGACTGTAAAAATTGGAAGAGGAAGTCATTCCATATTTTTATCATCAACTAAAGTAGTCATAAGTGTAATAAATCTGAGCTACACAGCATTCACGGGTCATTCGATCATTAAAAATACAACGGAAATTATTCAAGTTTCATCTCATGAGTCACGTACCCATGACAAAATTATGTATACATAAATCCCGGGGATATGAATCATTCCCTGTCAACAATTGACATATTATTTGACAACAGATTGCAGTAAAGTTCTTTTGCACCTCTGTGTTTTAATAATAAGTGTTTCTTCTTAAAGCCTTAATATGCAATTCGGTCCAATTTCAATATGTGACGTGTCATGTCAAAAGGAGACACTTTTGGGCAGGATCGTAAATGGAGAAATAGCCAAAAATCTGACCGGGGTTGATTTTTTCACAATTTGGGTTTGTTGTGAATTTGTGATGTTATTAATGTTTCAAATACTGTCTGATAGTTTCAGACCGGAATATAACTGGCATCTTGTATAATTATTTTGAGACATTTTTCAAGGTAATTTCTTCTCTCAACATTGTCAATAATATTTTTAAGGGCCGATATCTCAATTTCCAATGTTATAATACCATAACTTACGAACTCAACATCTTCGCTTAGGAATGTCCGACTTCATTGTAGACTTCTCCGTAGTCCACTTGCCAATTGTAGTCCACTTGCCAACTCTGGCTATTACATTTAAGCTTAAAACTCTGATTTAATTAATGAGTGCACAATTGATAGATTTTCACAACTGATCTTTTCAGTCACCGTACGCCCTCTGTTTGTTAGCTTCCCAAGTGGACTACTGACTTTGCCTTGAGAGTTAGGTCAATTTCTGGCCTAACTAAAATTGGTGATGATGTAATGCATCTTTAAAAATGAATCTGGCTTGTGATTGGTCGCCCAGATCTCGTTATTGTTTAAATCCTCCCGACGCGTACTGGTACCATTATAACTATACATGGTACACAACTATCTAGGGAATGCGGCGCTTTTGTGCTGGTGGATGAACGTATGCATCTAGCGGGTATTGTACCACCATGCTTAGTCTTGTGGTTAGATTTTATTGATAAACAAGTATGATTGACAGTGTGTGAGTCACGGGGTAAAGTTCTGCTTAAAAGTGAAAGTCCATAGTCGGTTTTTCGGATAATAAACTGGCAGATTCTAAAATTAGAATTGTTCAGTATTGAAGTGTCATTATAATTATGCCATTATGATATGTTGCATTCAATAATATAAGCCTACGTAGGGCCTATACTTTACTTTTACTGTCACAAATATAATTATATAGCCTAAACTTTTTCATAACCAGTATAATTTCGAGTTCAACTGAATGCGTTCATCATGATTAATAACATTTTTATTTATCAAAAATCGACTATGGCATAGTCTAACTTCATTGGGGAAAACGGCGCTGTGGAGCAAAATATCACTATATTTAAGATATGTAAAAACCTCAAAACTGATAACCTGCCCAAAAGTGTCTCCTTTTGACATGACACGTCACATATGATCATTCTTTGTCAAAAGGTTATACAGTAACTAATGAGGTGAATTGAAAGAAAACTTACTACTATCCCAGCCGCTTTGTGGTATTCTATGGGCCCTAGAAATACTGGACATTTTGAAATTTCACACTTCCTTTAGAGGGAGGGGAGGGTTTCAGCCTCTTAACGAAAGGATTTTCGTTTATATGGCTTCATCGAACTTTTGGGTTGTTCTCTTAGAAATAGAGTTAATAAGGCAGTTGATAAAAAGGCCGAACACTACGCCTTGTCCATGGCCCCGGGTCTCTTGCTACCCCCTGGGTTAAATGAGCTGC
Source organism: Amphiura filiformis (assembly GCF_039555335.1). Lineage (NCBI taxonomy): Eukaryota > Metazoa > Echinodermata > Ophiuroidea > Amphilepidida > Amphiuridae > Amphiura > Amphiura filiformis. The sequence continues at coordinate 31,120,815 of NC_092642.1, forward strand.
ACGTAGCGTGAAGAAGCTGCGCGTAGCTACCCGCACGTTATGAACCTAATGGCTTGCCTTACACGTGCTACTGTTAAAGGATATGACACCGGTAATCACAACATTGTGGCTTATATGTTAGAAAAATAATTTTCAAGCACGAATCACATGGTTTTATTTAAAACAAACTCATATTGACCATAAAAATGAATAATACAGCCGGCTCTCAATACGCGATATTCAAAATTCCCGCGCCTAAAATGTCCAATGCAATGACGTCGTGGTTATTTGTGCTCAATTGTTGTCAGCCTTCATTGTATTACTGGGACATCTTTGCACTCGACAATCTTGGCGCCCGGGAATTCTGAATATCGCGTGTTGAGAGACGACTGTTTTAATTCATTTTTTCATCATGCGTTTGTTTAAAATAAAACCACTTGACTCGTGCTTGATAATTAATTTTCTAACATATAAAGCATAATGTTGTGATTGCGGCCTGGAGTCATCTACTAAAGGATGGTTAGTCTTATTCAGAGCCCGCACTCAGAGCAGACTCGACTGAGAGCCAAGTTAAGGAGCTTTAAGGGCGCACACCACTAAATAAACTCCCATTGAAATACGTGTAAATATACATGAAAGTAAGTTTGTTTTTCTACACCATGTAAAACCATTTTTCATATTTTGGTAGCACCAATGTCTTAAATAAAGATTGAAATTTAATTTAAAATGGGTTTTTTGACACAAGTTGAGGCTAACTTTTAAGCTACGGAGACCTGAACAGCGCCACCCTTATTTTCAGCTTGCACGAATGCCTCCTTACCATGTCCGCACGCGGATTAGTTTCGGGAGCCAAACTTTTGACCAGATCAAGATACACCATTTTGTGATATTCTGAACATTGATCAATTGCATATCTTTTAATTTAATTATAATAAACAATCATGGCTACTCATCTTGCTCCCAAGGGACACCCACTTGTTTTCACTACCGACCTATGTTTACCGGGACTATGAAGGGTTACACCAAATGCGGAAGGATTTAGTGGTGTGCTGCCTTAACATTCAACTCTAAGTGTTTCCAACTAGGCTAGCGCCCCTCGATTGACAAAACGAATATATAAGTACTAGCAAAAAAGCACAGAACTCGTTTAGTTTATTCAACCGCAAGACGTGCTATATTATTTGAATCTTTCAAGCTTGCAACATTTTTACTAAAATACCTGTGTTGTGTTCTACTGCGAATAGTGGACTTCTTCATCGTGGTATAAAATGTAGTAACTTTGGGTGATGGCGTGGTGGTAGTGGTAGCTTTTGTGCAGCAGTGGTTCTTGGATTGTTACTGTTGTTGGATGCCCAAAAGGGTAAGTAGATATCTATTATTCCAGAGAATGTGCTCTTTTTAAAGCCGTATTATAACATTTTCACACAAAATAGATCAGTATTTCTTTGCCATAAAATGTTAACGTTTACTGTCAGATATATGCCCTTTTAATTTTGAGCCGAACAACTAAGGCTTGTAAAGATGCACACAAGATCATTGTTTACCTTTACTTAAAAATGACTACGGTTTTACATGTCATCAAACAACCGTGTATCTCTGTGTCTCCCTTTCCCCGTTTCGATTTCTTTGTCTCTTAACTATCAAGGGTGAAAACAGGCGAAAGTAGTAACTTTTTGCACAAGATGTGCAATTTAAAGAGAATTGGCCATGGCTCATTCTAGTGACGCTAGTATATGGACAATATAAGTGTGCTTCTTTATTTAATGACATAAAATTTGAAAAATATTGTAAGGAACACTTGAGGTTTTCAACAGATTTTTCACATTCGCCTGACCAACTGAGGACAATATCCCTGCAATCTCATTTTTTGGTATATCGTGCACTTACTTTCAGATTATTTCACCACTGTGATCTGTGATTTAGCAATCAACATGGTCTACCAAAAAAATCTGTCAAGTACTTGTTGGATACTACTTCTTTGCCTTCTCCACAGCGGAGTTACAAACGCTGGTAGCAAACCTAAACACAAAAAGTTCAAACCAAAACAAAGAGACGATTCCTCACAGAAGCCCAACATTATTTTCATACTTGCTGATGATTTGGGGTATGCTGATGTTGGATTCAATGGCAAGCGGTATGGGTCACAGATACAGACGCCCAACCTGGATCGATTGGCGAGAAGCGGTGTTATTTTATCGAATTATTATGTACAGCATCTGTGTACACCTTCAAGAAGTACACTTATGACGGGACGTTATCCAGTAAGTGGAAACTAGTATTTAAATAATAATAATAATGTTGTATCTCTGGAATTTAGCCTATAATTACTCACTCAGAACGCTAGTCAGTCGATGGCTATTGTTATTCAAGACTCAATTAGTCACTTAATCAGGTACTGGAAACGATCGAATTTCAAACCCTGGTGTTAAACTTAGGTGTGAAATTTAGGCTTCTAGTGTAAGATTCTCGATTTTTCACTTGCCCACTTTGGGGGGGGGGGTCAACGTTTAAAGTAACATAATTCACTAATGAAATATATTTCCCAACTTAGCACATCATATATAGAGCTATATGTCATAGTTTTGTCAGAATTTTGATTTTAATTCCGACTACCGATTTTATCAAAATCAACTCGCGAATGTGCACTTATTTTCTGGAATAGCCCAACAGAAATATAGATTATTTTTGCTGGTTATTTTAAGGTACTGAGTTGGACATTTTGGCAGTCGCAAGTGAAAAAAAAGGTGAAATCAAAACGGATATTCTGATAAAACTAAAATATACCAGATGCAAGATGTGGTTGGTGTTTTGGAGCTATGACCTACTTTTGACCTGTCCCCAACCATGACAACACTGAGGTTTGTTGCCAAACCGAGTTTGAGCTCCGTACTCCTTACAGATGTCCAGAAAATGTAATTTCAAAATGTTCCCCTGGTCATGATGTTTGTTCTCACCGAGTTAGAGCCCCGTACGTCCTACATATGTCCAGAAAACGCAATTCTAAAATTTGACACAATTGACCTTTGATCTGACCCTTGCAAAATGTTTCAAAATGTTCCAAGATTGAGCCCGTACACATAACAGATGTCTAGATAATATATTTCTAAGATTTGACCTTTGCCCCGACCCCTACAAAATGTCCCAAAATGTTTGAAAATGTTCCGCTTGTCATGAGGTTTGTTGTCATTGAGTTTGAGGCCCATACATACACCTTACATATGTCCAAAAGATTTGACCCCAGCTGACCTTTGACCTGACCCTGCAAAGTGTTCCAAAATGCCCCCCTGGTCATAAGGTTTTTTGTTACCGAGTTTAAGCCCACGCCCCTTACAGATGTCCAGATAATGTAATTCTAAGATTTGACCACAGATGGCCTTTTGCACTGACCACCGCAAAGTGTTCCAAAATGGTCCCCTGGTCATGGGGTTTGTTGTTGAGTTTGAGCCCCGTGCCCCTTACAGATGTAACAACTCTTGCTCTTGGTGCAATTGAAGTAGACGTGGTCCCAATATTATCTGAGCTCTTTTATATGGTGGAATGGTCGAATTAAACCTGAACAATGTCACTGAATCAGCATTTAGTACTATATATAAGGGCTGCAATGTATTTCTAAAAGCCTGATTAGTTATCATAATACTAATGAGGCTCTATCTTTTACACATAATGGGGGTTATAAGCAAGTGTTAATAAGTTATTCTGCGGGGAATTGACTTAGCTGGACATACAGAAAGAGAGACAAAGTCCACATGCTTAGTATTATGATAGAACCACACGAAGTACCTTATAGAAGTGGGGGAAATCTTTCTTTAGCGAACTATATTAGTTTGAAAAACGCAAAAACTTAAACTTAAAGGCACAATTGCATGCCTAATTTTAACACCAGGATTTTTTTTTAAAGGTATCCAAGCAACATGGTTTTTATCCGACATAGCTGAAAAAATTAAATTATTGTTTTTCATTTGAATTTGAAAATTAATTTCAAAGAAAGAATGTGTATCTCTGAATTGTGCTCTTTTCAATATGTATCAATCGACTTTTAGCATGACAATGCATAACAATAGAGGATGGTGAGTATAGCTGACTAGCGTTCTGAGTAAACTAGTATGGAACTAATCATGGCATGAAATGTGATCTATTCTAAATTTATATAGATGTATAACCTGACATTATCCAAAACAAATGGGAAGTGTCGTTTTTTATGTTCAAAGATGTTTATAACTGTTTATCTTCACTTCGGATAAAACATCATTGCTGATGATTACACTACCGTTTGCGAATTGCGTGCTTACGATTTGTGTACATGTATCCTATATATTTTGTTTAGGATACCCGTGATACATTTTCCTGTTTGAAGTTGTCATAATACCCTTGTTGCTTTATATTGACCTTATTAGCCAAGGTTTGTCATAGGATATCATGTCTTAAACGACTGATTGATGTATGTTCTACAATGTTCAGTAATGCATTGTCCCAGTCAGGGAAGTATAATGGTAATGTTTGTATGCGTATTTATATGAACTTAAATAATTGATTTCTTCCAGCAATTATTCTTCAATTAATTATAAAGTATCTTTTTCAAATTTTTCTTGCACATAAAACAATCACTTAATGTGCAGGTTTCATATTGTCATGTCGCTTGCCGCTGAGCGGTGTGACGCGTGCGCATTGTAGACAGACGGACGCAATCAAGGCTTGCCACAGCCTCAGAAAGCGGTTTGGCAGTATGACTTAAAGTGACACCCTGCACTTTGATGCGAAACAAACATTGTGTATAAACTTTAATGAACCAGAAAATCATTTGTAATCAATGTAGGTCTGTAATCAATCAAAGGTCTGAGGGTCGTAAATTTGTTTATTTGTTATGACCTTTTGCTTTGATATTTTTTTAACAAAAATGTGAACATCACATTGGTGTGAACAATAATTAAAGTATTTCTCCAGTTATCATTCTTCATTTGGAATGTGAGAACACGTTTGTAATCATGGTAATTGCTCTATTGCACTGATTGCCCGAAATCCGGCGTATATCATTTCAAAAAGTGGTAAAGGAATTATTTATCTTACCACAGACACATTGATGTTTATTTTATTAGGCCAGTAAAAATCAGCCCCAAAATCTCCAAAGGTCAAAATAATTGCAACATGAATTCTATTTTCGGAAAATGTTGCTCTTAAGTCTCTATTTTAACATACTCAAAGTCTACCAAAATCAACCTCTGCAAAAGATGTGTAAAATTGACTTTTTCAAAATGGCAGCCAAAATGTCGTAAAAAAGAGACAGTTGTGATTTCAATATTATATGAGTGTCCATGTGGGAATTGGGTGACATTTTGACCTATAAATGCTCTTATGCCCTAACCGTTTCATAAATATTTATTTCTCTGCGTAGTTTTTGTTCATAATTTCAAAATGGCCGCCAAATACGTTCATTATGGGTTGTGAATACAGACAGGGTAATCAACTTTTCACCATGGAAGCTGAATCAGTATCAAAATAGTACATGTTAGTTATGAAAATGTTGCTCTTAAGTCTCTATTTTAACATACTTCAAGTCTACCAAAATCAACCTCTGCGAAAGATGTGTAAAATTGACTTTTTCAAAATGGCAGCCAAAATGTCGTAAAAAATAGACAGTTGAGATATCAATATTATATGAGTGTCCATGTGGGAATTGGGTGACATTTTGACCTACAAATGCTCTTATGCCCTTACCGTTTCATAAATATTTATTTGTCTGCGTAGTTTTTGTTCAAAATTTCAAAATGGCCGCCAAATACGTTCATTATGAGTTGTGAATACAGACAGGGCAATCAACTTTTCACCATAGAAGCTGAATCAGCATTAAAATAGTACATGTAAGTTATGATCCACATATTATGTGTATCGGATACTTTAGAGTAAATATTTGAATGGTAATTGGATGGACGGTCCTAATATAACATTCAATACAGCGTCGTCAAACATTTCTCCCACAAAGAGCTACAGGGTCGATTCTAAAGACCTATAAATCAGGGGTGATTCGAAAAGGTGATTTAATTGTCAGCATGACTGTAATATGACTGTAACTTATTTTTACTGTTCCACTTGAATAATTCTGGGGCGCCGATATACTTCGCCAGGGTACGGTCTCTCCCATATGCTTGAGGATCGCTGATGTTTGATTATGCGCTCTGATTATCAGGCAGGCGGCATCGGTTCAGGCTCGGGTGTGGCTTCGCCTATTAGGGCTGGTGGCCAGCGTTCGGAGCTGCCACTTGCGTACGAGGGAGATACAGCTATACTTCCTCGGGCAGTTGCAAGCGTGGCGGCATCCTCAGAGCCTCATAATTCCGGTCCTCGGCAGCTCCACTCCTGCCTCTCCTGGTAGATAAATCAACTCAGTATGACAGCATGACCGTTGCGTTTTACATCAACAGGGAGGGGGCACCAAAAGTTCCAGCTATCAGCATTTGCAGGGAGACAGTGTCCCTTCTTCTGTAGTGTTAGTGGAGGTGGTACGGAGCTTCGAACGGGGTTGACTCGCCGATTGCTTGTCGGGTTGGGTCAGTCCTCATCTCTCTTGTCTTATTGAGAGGCACCTCACTCAGTAGTATGCATGTATCGGTCCATCTTTCAGAGGTTAGATCGTCTCAGAACCATTAGCTTCCGCCTTATTTCACCCGGCATTAAGGGCGGTAGGCCGGGACACCATGCAGGAGAGTTGGGAGGGCATATTCGGTATAATGCCTTCCCTCCCATTGCCATGATCCTTCTGGTTCTGCTGAAGGTAGCCAATTCTTGGAACTGATTACTCCTTTTAGCCGCTTTCTCTGGCCCAAGCAGTGGAATGTTCTACCGCCTCTTGGATCTTCTCGTGGGAGAACCAGTCAGTCGTCTATGCCGCGTAGATCTTCTCACAGTTCCGCCACGCCACCGGCACCAGGTACAGATGGAGTTGATTAACAACCTCCACCTGACTGTTTGGCGTACTTCCGCCAGTCCGCCCAGACAGCGGGACATTAATATTCGGTTGCTGCGCTTGCTGAAAGGCAAGGCAACAGTCAACTAGACAGAGTTACGATTCGCGACTTCGCCGATTCTACAAGTCACAGATTTCCTTACCACGGGGACCGTATGCCTCGTACCGCTTAAGCATACAATACTGTCATTATAGCGATTCATCATGACTGGGGGGGGGGGGGTATATGACGGTCTTATCGAGTCCAGCACTTGCGGACCTCATTAAGAGCATGGTGACAGAAAGACATCCAGTTCGCTCCCTGGTTCCGGAATGGGACTTCATGTTGGTGTTGCAGTATCTACCCAAGGCCTTCGAACCCACGGAGGACCTCTCTCGTTGCAAGACTTGACACTCAAGACTGTGTTCTTGATGGCAGTGGCCTGCGGTCGACACTGTTCAGTTATGTACATGTTCTTTCTATAGACGAGCACCACCTACGCTTCACCACTGGGGTAGTCTCTATCCTTCCCCGTGCTGGGTTCCTGGACAAGAACCAGACCATGCCCAGTCCTCTACTCGTTACCCGATGTGCCTCACTGATCTGGATCTCATTGCGGGGTATATGCGATGAAACCGTCACGCCCAGTGAGGGCTCTGAGAGGGTACATTGCGCGTATCAAAGAGATCGTGGGAGGTAAGTAGAGTTGCTCAGTGTTTACCCCACTCAGAAGTGAGAGGGAGATACGCAAGCGCATAATACTTACCTCTCACGAACTGAGACTGACCCGCGTTTTAGGCGTTCCACCCCTCAAGATTGTTTTACGTTCATACGTAGAGGGTCACAAGAAACGTGCGTTGGTGGGGCTATATGTCGTTAGGGTTTGGTGATACTGGGTATCCCCGTTCCTCTGGGGGTGTCAAAAGCTTTTTCTGTGGTACAGAGGGTTTCTTGTGGTCCCAAACTATCAGTTTGTGTTTACAAGTGCTAATTATTTAATGCTATATTTAGTGATGGAATAATGATCGTTCCAGCTATTTTGGCGGCCATTTTGAAAACTTAAGTAGGAAAAAAGTCATTAATCTTATTTCAGACTCTCGAAGCATAGCTTGAAACATACGAATCATGTTACTATTACTAATAAGTGACACAGTGAGTCTGTTTTCTATATTTTGTCCACCATTTTAATCATTTTGAAAAATCGATTTATCCATAAATCGATTTATCCATATTTCGCAGAGGTTGATTTTGGTAGACTTTTAGTATATTGATAAGGGCACCTAATAGAAATGTTTTCCGCAAAAAAATTCCATGTTGCAATTTTTTTGACCTTTTCAGCTGATTTTACTGGCCTATATTGATACAATGGCCGAGAGCTGAACCAAAAACATATCCAATCGGGAATTGAACCCATCACCTATTCACCTGAAGTCTCGATGCCACCTGCTATCGTAAAGTGTAACTGGAATGATTAAGATACATTAAAAGAAGTGCACTGTGAGCTAATTTGATATGCTCACATGGAGCGAATTGTAAAATAATACTTCAAGTTCAACAGTGAATAAGATGATTAATGTTATCGTTGTTCTTATTTTGAACTTTCGGATAAATCGACATTAATAATAACATGTAGGCTGCATGTTTCAAATCAGTGTGCATTGTGTTCAGTGATCTTTCTTTTAAACTTGGAATGAATTGGCAAAATCCGAAGAAAAAAATTAGGTCCTTTTGGGAAAAAATCTATATCTTCAATATGAAAGGTGAAAATTTTCTATTATTCGTCGACTTTTCATCCCAGCTACATACACTTAAAGTACATATCATTAGATGTATACACTTTACTTCGAGGACTGTTAAATTTCAAAAACATCAATTTTTAATCATTTGTCATAAAATGTATGTTATATCGCGGATTAAAAAAAAAATGTAATTCGATATGACTAGTCTACTCTCAGGTCCCACAAAAAATACGTAAAAACGTCACTATCCGAGAGCCGTTAATGTCACTGTCTTGTTTGTTTGTGTGTTTGTTGGTTTAATCATCGTAAAGATGTTTAAATTTCGTACTTTTTGGTAGCTTTTCTGACAACTTTTTGGTGTCTTTTCCGATCATTTCAAGGACTTTGATCAAAAAACAAAAACTAACATCTTTAAGAAATGGGAATGTTGACAACGTGAATGGTAAATATTACGTAGGTCACTTTGCCAGCGTATGATTCTTACAATTTATCCAGTAGCGTAGCCAGTGGGGTGGCAAGGGGGGCAGAGTGCCCCCCCTGACAAAAAAGGAAAGAAAAAGTGCCCTTCTGACAAAAAATGAAAGAGAAAATCTGAAGGGCAAAGGAAAAGAAAAGGGGCAAGGAGCGCCATTTCCACCAAAATTCACCCCGATCATGGGCCAAAATAGTCTACAATATAAAATTTTTGCACGCTGCGCGCGCACATTGTCATCAATAAACCCTTTTCATCCCGATCGTGGGCGAAAATAGTGTATAATACAAAATCCATAAAGCTCTCTAAAAACAAAACCAGTGTATGTATTGTATAATGATGCAACTGCATTTTTTTCGTCTGTGCCCCAAAAAATTTATTTTGCCCCTCCTGACCAAGAAAGCTGGCTACGCCACTGAATTTATCAAACTAAATTTGACTGTGAATTAAGACTATATGCCCGTATAAATGACAGCACACATTGATTGAACATTTAGTATTTATTTCAATTTTAATTGATATATTGAGTTTCACAAGTTAAAGCCCAATCTGGCATGCTTTGACACATAGATTAATGGCACATAGATTGGAATATTCCATGCCAGTATTCTCTAAGCGTACTTGAATTCAGCTGACGCCGGTACAGCGTTCAGACCTGGCGACATCGCTCATCTTACGCGCGATTTTTCTTTTGTGTACGCTCGCGCTATTTGTACTATTTTTAAGTTCTCTCGTGCCATGCATATCTGACGAAGTTTAAAATGTCACCATTAACCTCCGATTTGAACTTAATGTAGTTTATAACACTCCTTTTTGATCTCCCGTTTGAATTTTGCCAAGTTTAAGTTGAATAAAAGTTAAAATTATATTGTTTAAATTAATCAATAGATCCACACGGGACTTAGTCACAGCAACATTAAACCAACTCGCCCTATGTGTTTGCCAGAAGATGAGGTAACTCTGCCTCAAAAACTAAAAGAAGCTGGCTATGTGACTCATATGGTTGGCAAGTGGCATCTTGGTATCCAGAGAAAAGAATGTCTACCAACATATAGAGGGTTTGATTCATTTGTTGGTAAGGCTACAACTTCTATTCATTCCTTATAATGTAGTAGTGATTCCACATAGTGCCGAACAGCAGATTGCTATAAACCGTCCATGTATCTAACACTTGAATTCGCCGAGCGAGTAACATCTAACACATGATAGAACAATTCACTCTGGACTATAACTGTGTATGTGTGTGCAAGTCGTGTGTGCCTGCCGATTTGTTTAACTGAATGACAGTCTTCCAAAACTGGTTTAAAATAGTTTTAAAATAAGTTTTTAACGGGGTTTTTAATGCAATAAATGCAGTCTTGTCTGTACCTAAATTGGAGGCTGATCACTAGCCAGGTTGCAGATAGTTCTTTCTAATGGCACTCTGTGAATCTATTCTAATGGTTTATTCCCTGGCTTTATTCCTTTCCCTTTTCCCGTCACTTACACAGGAAAGTACCTTGGGGCAGGGGAGTACTTCACGCACATGAAAAAAGTTATACTTGACAACCCTCTTCGTGTTCTCAACGCGTATGATTTCCACCGAGACACAGGACAAAACAGAACTGTGGGATACAAGTATTATGGAGAATATTCTACACATGTGTTCGCACAGAGAGCGAAGAATATCGTCAAGACGTACCGGAGTAAAAAGGTGAGATACTCGTCTTTTATGTCAATAGTAGTCCAATAAATGCCCGTAAATATTGTGCGAATCATGTTAAATTTGCTGTTTTGGGCAGTATCGGTGACCATATAAGCTACAGAGGCATTATTATAGCATCACCCTTATTTGATGGGAAAAAGTCGTTAAGCTTTGATGATGATTAACTGAATTGAAATGAATTTTGAACTGGTTTCAGTAATTTTGAACTTCGCCCTCTGTTTCCACTAAGTGGGGGATACTTTTGAAAAGTCTCCACAGCCAAGATTAATCAGCACTGCAAAAAAAATGTTCAGCATTAGAACACCAGCTGCTCAAAATGCTATAAATTTGCAAGCGATTTCTGGCGGGCCGTTCGGAAATTTAATTTTATACGTTTATTATTGTTTTTATCATTCTGTACAGCCTCTCTTTATGTATCTCTCTTTTCAAGCTCCTCATGGACCTCTTCAAGTCCCCAATAAGTACAAGCTTCCATTTGCGAACACCAATATGACCTATGATAGGAAGACGATGGCAGCGATGATATACTGTATGGATAAAGCCATAGGCGATATTGTTAAAGAGCTTAAAAGTGCCGGAATGTATAAAAATACAGTCATCATATTTACATCAGGTAATTATACAAATATGCTTAGTTATGTCCATATTCTTCTTCTTCTTCTTCTTCTTCTTCTTGTGTATTTCAATTGGAAACGCGGCATGCATGCCCAGATTTTCTAGCAAATTTGTCATTTATTTGCAACTTTGTACTGTAGTATTATTGTAAAAGTTTCCGTCGATAACTTTTTTCCGTCGGTTAAAACTGCCAAAATTTAGTTCTTGAAAAAAACATATAAAAGAATAATCTTCAAAATTAAGTTGCCTTATACATTTTCAGCAATTTTGATTATATTTGTCTGAAAAGTTCCTTTTCGCTTAGCATTGTAGCACATCTACTGATCGCTTGGTGGTCTCCGTATGGCGGCGCCCGTGGGTCACGTGGGCATTAAATTTAGTGCCTTTTATAAATAGCATATGATGACTGGTTGTTGATGTTTCCTATATTATTGCCATGTTCAGAGCTTGACATATGCATATAAACACTTCACCAGGGATTCTAGCAGCCATTTTGCTTTCTACATGATTCTGTTCACGTGTCGTAATACTTTTACAAAAAAATATATAAGTTAACAGGTTTAGAATTCTATGTTGAGAATATAATATATTCTGTGGTAAATCGATAAAATATGTTATATTGTTTAGATACATCACGAGTTGTTAACTTCTTTATTTTTAACGAAATGTTTTTTTTCAATACTTTTAAGTTTTCCCATGTCTGTTTCAGAAAGTTTCTTTATTTCTATTCCCTTGGTAAACTATTTATAACACCGTAATATGTTACAAAATCAATACATTGTTGTGGTGGCGTTGTGGTTAACACGTTTGTTTTTTAGTGCGCGAGTTTGAAGGTTCGAACCCCTACCGTAGCATTTTGGAATTTAATGTTTTTTCTCTCTTGTCTTGTGCATATGTGCATATGGGGGTGCCATAGGCCATCATTTATAATTATTTTAAAATATCAATGCAATACGGTTTTTACAACTGTCTTCCCTGCACTTTTTTCCTTTATGCATTTATCAAATTTCACATTTGAATCCAACAAATGATTTCATACATGACTGAGCAGTGCCGCCGAGAGCCATTAGGGGGGGGGAGTTCCACGACTAAGCTGCACTCCCTGATTTCTCGAAGATTTTATTATATCGAGGATGATCATTTTGGCAAAAGCAAACAGTAAATTCAAGTGAAATATTTATTAGAGTCTTCTTCAAAGGCTGTCTTGTGTTCTTTTAACTTTTTCACGTCTCTTTTCTTTGTTTTTTACGGGCCCGCTACTTTTGTTTGCTTTTTTGGCCATAAAATGAGTAACGAAAACAGACCTTATAATGGACCCATGAAGGCAAAGAAAAGAGACCGTAGTGGTAGTGTGCCCGTATAGCAAAGAAAAAATACCATAGGCCCGTAAAGGAAAGGAAAGAGACCTCAGTGAGTATTGTGTAAAAAAGCTTAATAAGCACTGGACATCGGGTATATATATAAATGCGCATTTATAAATGCGCACGTGACATCTACAAGTCGCCATACCGTGTTCAACGATGTAAGGTACCCGGATGTGCACAGATTCCACACGCAAAAGTATAGGCGAAAATGACATGTTACAAGGAAAACTGTTTTTGCAAAATAGTGGCATTGATTGCAAAGGGGAAAATAATTTGACCCGAAACATAAACTCTTTATTTGGATTTTCCATGACGGAAAAGCTAGATATAGCTGAATTAAAAACTTATATTTCATTATTTCCGTGCTAAATGGGCGTGGCAATTGGCCATATTGATGACGAAATGTGATTCTTACTAGCATTAAGGTCAGAACTGAGTAGCTGCCGATGATGTTATTTGATAATTTTTGCACGTGATGATAGGGAACTTAGGGGGCTGTCATTTTTTCGGAAGGAATGGGTCATGGATTTATTTTCTTGGGAGTCACGATAAATACCCCCCGTAGTGCCGCCACTGAACAATAACCCTGACCCTAATTTTAACTCTAATTTTAACACAATTGACGAAACTATAACTTTAGCCCTTTTAGGAATAATGACCGTCTCGAACTAATAGACTAGATGTCCCCGCCCGACCTCCTCAACCCTAACTTACTCATTCGCTCGCTCACATCACAGATGCTCACTTCAAAATTGACAAAAACTAATTCAAAATGTGTTTTAAGCACCTTTTGTGTCCCCCATGCTAAATCGGTGATCTGTACACCCTTTGACCATGTTGACGTACAATTTAGAGTATAAACACGTAGATGACTGTACGTGATCTAATCATCCCAGCTGGAAGATGTTGAGGAAGACCCGTATACTATACATCACGCTCATACGTTATATGACAATTTGACGTACAATCACGTATGTGATGCATGGTTTGAGGTCTATTCAGCTAGTAAGTTAGATCTCGTCATACACATTATTGTCATGGTATTATATTGTAATTGTATACGTCAATTTTGTTCAGTTTGATTCAACCGGCTTATAAAGTTTTACTTTACACGGAAGGGGAAAGTTAGAAAAAAACCCAATTAATTTGTGAGTGTAAAAGGGGTTTAAGGGTGTTTTTGGGGGAAAGGGGGGGGGGCAAATAATATTTATAAAATTATAAGTAAGGCGAGAAAAAAAGAAACCCTGTTCTACGGGCGGACGGACCTTTCAAGTAGGGTCGGTCGGTCGGTTGGTATTTTTTTCAATTTTTTTAAATAACCCCAAAAATCACAAAAATCTGTAAATATATTTCAATTTCCCAATTTGTTCAAAATTGTTCGTTGTTCGTCGCCTAAGTACATAAATAAATAATTAAATTAATAAATTAATAAATAATAAATAAATAAATAAATAAATAAATAAATAAATAAATAAATAAATAAATAAATAAATAAATAAATAAATAAATAAATAAATAAATAAATATAAATAAATAAACATTAGTTATGTTTGTACATGGGGGGGGGGGGGTGCTGTGCAATCATCATGATCCTTCGATATCCATGATTTATCCTTGCAAATTTATAGCATCGAACATCCAGCCAATGTTCCTTGCCAGTGCTAGCCACGAAACAAGGTCACAACTGTAGCCACTCCTTCAATGGTCGCCATTTCAGTGATTGACAGTGATGTAATGCAAATATGGCGCTGGCAATCTGGTCACGTGCGCATTTATAAATGCGCATTTATATATACAACCGAAGTCTACTGATAAGCAAAGAAAAGATACTTTAATGGAAGAGAAAAAGAGACCCCAGAGGGCCCGTAAAAAGTAAAGAATTTACCTTAGGCCAAGAACAAGACAAAAAAGAGACCTTTGTTGGCCCATATACATGTAGTAAAGCAAAGAAAATATGCGTTAAATACCTTTTACCTTTACCTTTAATGGGCCCCTGGGGTCCCTTTACTTTGCTTTTGCTGGCCTATAGTAAAGTATGTTTTCTTCACTTTTTACAGGCCCTCTAGGACCCCGGGCCCCGGGGTAACGCACCCGGTTACCCTCCCTTGTCGGCGGCACTGTGACTGAGCTCATATCACCCATTTTAAAAGCTGCCAAATAGTACAATACAGTATTATTGATTGAGTGTAAGATCAATGCCTTGATGCTCCACCAAGAACTGATTGGCAAACATTTCCATGTGCACAGTTGTTTGATGCGATTATTTATTAATATTTCTAACAAAACATTACATAAGTTTCAATTTTCTCATATTCGTTATGAATTCGGCAAAGTGACGAATCGAGAATTTTGAGCAAATTGAGTTTTTGTATGCTTATGATTATGTTTCAGGTTATCTTTTATTTCCACCAAAATTTAATGGTAAATTTTACTCACCGACGTAGTTATTGAAATTTTGATTTGGAGGAATCGCGCCTAAGTGCGATAAATGAATTCGGCAGAGAGACGAATCGTATACTTAGCTGTACAAATCATGTTGATCTATAGTATTGTATAGCGGGAAACCCCGAATTTTCTATAACATTTCCTATACTGATATATACGAGTATATTTGAAACCAACGTAATGGCTGTAGGTATCTTCTATCCAGTGATACCAAAAAATACAAACATTCCCACATGATATTGCTGTGGTTTAATAATGTGAGTGCACCCCGTGAAATTTGAAAATCTTGGAAAAAATCATACGCAAAGTATAGGCCAATATTTTTATTTCTGCTTTAAAATCCTCAAGTTTTTGTTAAGTATTACAGGGATGACTATTTATATTTATTAAGTCTTCAGGTTAAATACCACTAATTATATATGTATTACACGGGTTTCAATGGGAAAATGCCTAATTTTGGTTGGAATTTTCTCATATTCAGAACTCTCACAGTTCAATGCCACTAATATCAGGTGAAACTATATGATTTAGATGCCAAATGATCAAAAATTCAACATAGGTTGACCTGAGACTTTTCTTGTTTTAACGCACTGAACCGTAAACACCTTAAAATGACAGTGCGCCCTCGAAGCTGAAAGTTACAATATGATAGGGCGAATGTTTACCAAAAAACCGAAGCCGTGCGTATGAATTTTGGTACTATTACAACAAAAATGTCATATAATGAGAGAAAATGTACCATTTTGAAGCATATTTCAATGTATCGCCCAGGCCTATTAGTGGTCTTTAACCGATATAGCCTTAGAACAACCAGTAATTTCTACACAAAAGCCCCAAATCAAGAATGCGTGCTATGGTTTACACGTAGTTGAATGCGTATTCGACCTCTCTCTGCGCAGTTTTGAGGGATATGTCGATTGTTTCAGAACATGCAAGTATTGCGAATATTTCGTGTACATTCACTTCTATAATATACATTTCAAAATTAATGAGTGTTCACGAATGTTCTAAATTTTAGAAGGACCAATGGAATTTGCAGGGGTCAGGTCAAATGTTATATGGGGTCAAATCTTATAATTTCCTTTTCTGGACATCTGTAAGGGGTATGGGGCTCAAACTCAGTGACAACAAATCTCATGACCAGGGGAACATTTTGCAGGAGTCAGGTCAAAGGTCAAATATTAGAAATGCATTTTTTTGACATCTGTAAGGGGTACGAGGCTCAAACTCGGTGACAACAAACTTAATGACCAGGGGGAATATGTTGAAACACTTTGCAGGGGTCACGTCAAAGGTTATCTGGGGTCAAATCTTATACCGTAATTTCATTGTCTGTAATGGGTATGGGGGCTTAATTTCGGTGACAACAAACCTCGTGACCGGGGAAACATTAAGGTCAAAGGTCAGGTCAAACGGCCATTAAAGGTTACATGCCTTGCGATTGTCTGCGCTCTGTGAGCGCAAATTATCTCTAGTTATTTTTGTTTTATTTCAAGATAATGGTGGACCTCGGGGATTACCTGTAAGCAACTGGCCATTTCGAGGATATAAAGCCACATTCTTTGAAGGCGGTGTGCGTGCTGCTGGATTCATCCATACTCCTTTATTCCCCAAATCTTTGAGAGGAACCGTTCACAATGGTTTAATTCACATAAGTGACTGGTTCCCTACGATTATACAAGGATTGTCTGGGGGAAATACGAATGGAACCAAACCATTAGACGGATTTGATATGTGGGAAACTATTAAGTAAGTAAAAGCGAGTTTTGTAAAACACCGTAAGCCACTGCATCACCAGAATTGACAATCAGTTATATTCTAAGACTCTGGCATACAGATCCAAAAATTGACAGTTTTAAACCAAGATACATTTTTAAATTGAGTGACAAATTCCCGCTTATCGTCGTCTGCTTTATACTGTTTAAGTTTAAGGCATCCCGGAGTAGTCATGGTCGTCAACTCCAAAAAGAAAATCATTGTCTAGAGTAATGAAAAGTTTCAAAACTTGCTTAATGTATTGTGGTTTTTGATATTTTTTCGCTTTATGGAGATGTTTCGTTTCGATACTCTCTATATAATAACTCAAGAACCATAAGACCTACAAAAGTGTCACTCTTGTATTCGAATTATTCGGCAAGCCCGCTTCGAAATAAACATTAAAATTTTCAACAGAACTATTCACAGGATACCACTGTTCGACCAATTCGCAACAGTAAGTAAAGACCTCTGGCGACAATTGTTGTGCCATCTACGTAGCTAACAAGAGTAGTTTAAGAACTTAGTCATCATTGTATTTTATCCAGCAAAAGTAATTCTGCCAACTTTGTCATCCTTATTGGGTATTTTGGCCCATTCTTCTTATCCACGTGGCTGTTGTATAGTATGTGCCTACTCGTTTTGAATGGCAAGAGACACAAATTACAACTAGAGATCAGAAGCAGAAGCAGAAGCAATAGCACGACCGTATTAATAACATGTGGTTTGTTGTCTTTCAGAACTGGAACAAAATCTCCCAGGACGGAGATATTGTATAATATCAATACAGTAGGGGTAAACCGCGAAGGTCCTCAATTTCTCCAAAAAATGGAGTCAGCTCTACGGATGGGAGACTGGAAAATCATAACTGGTCGCCAAGGTATGAACTTGATTGTTCAACTTTTATTCAATGAACAAACTGAATTCAGGTTGATATGCAAGATGCAATTTGGTAACAGGAAAAGTTAGTTATCAGTAGATTTGTCCATTGCTTTCCATATGAAAAGGTTTCTATACAAAAAACGATTATCTTCCAAGAGCTTCCAAGCAACCAGTGAATTGTCTCTGTACAGTCCTTGATTACACTATACGGTTGCGTGCATAACATCGTATGAGCTGTGGAGCTTCTAACTGGAAAATTGGCCTCTGTGATTGTTTTTGTTGAAACCTCAAGTGTTCCTTTATCCAATCAGAATTTTTTATATCAAACGAAAGCTTACACTTCCTCCTGAAAACACTTTTTGTCACCAGGTCAACAGATAACGCAATTCAATGTTATAGCAATGCGAATGTGTAAAAGCTGTTGAAAACTACCTATCCAAGCACATTTTTTGACCAAAATGAAGGTTTTGAAAGTCAAAACCTCACGTGTTCCTTACAATATTCTGTTCAAATTTGATGTCATTAAATCTTATGATGCTATGCACTCAACCATGTAGTATAAACAAAAACTATGTAAAGACAATTCACTGCTTGCTTTGAAGCTCTTGGACGAAATTGTGTGCGCATGTGTATCGAGGTGGAAACTGTGCATAGATGCGTTTGAAAGAGAATCGTTTTGTAGCCAAACCTTTCCATATGTTTTGAAACGTTTGTTTTCATGACCTTAATATAGCCCGACATATAAATGTTATTAAGATATTTTGACCAAAACTAAACCGCGTTTACAACGTTTTAATTTTAAAAACATTTGTGTGTTTGATGGGAATAGACACCGTGCAAATATTGTTGTCGACAGGTTTAACTTGAATTTTAACCAATGAATGTTTTATCCAGTGTTCTAACAGTGGAAAAATGTCCCTGTTCTTGTTTTCAATATGTGGTGTGATCAAGCAAAATCAGTCTGAAGTCGGACATATTAAATTTTCAGTTTCTTATAGGATTGTAAACAGAATTTGCTGAGGTACATTTTGCAGAAAACCCCATTGAATTTCTACTCTAAATAGTTTTGTTGTTTTTTTTTTGCTTGTTTTAAAACACAGACAAGGGACATCGATGGCAAGCTCCACCGGAATCCAAGCATTCTGACATTAAACGCACCGAGCCGCACGACAAAAGAATTTGGCTTTTCAACATTACCGCCGATCCATATGAATTCCATGACGTCTCTGAACTTAATCCTGGTATAGTTAATGTAATGCTAAATCGATTACAAGAATATCTAGATAACATGACAACTCCTATTTGGCCACATATGGATGCGTCATACGATCCTGCTAATTACGGAGGAGTGTGGGGGCCCTGGACAGTAAGCCCATCATCCTTTGAAGAAACATTGAAAGCGGAGAAGAGGCAAAAGCCACAAGAGGCACGGGAGAAGAAGAAAAAGAAGAAACAGTTAAAGAAGGCTAGAAAAAGAAATAAGAAACTAAAACAGCAGATATCTAAAAATACACAACGTAAGCAACAAAGTAACAAGGGACCAGGGGCGTAGCCAGCTTTCTTGGTTAGGGGTGGCAAAATAAAATGTCGAGGGCACAGACGAAAAAAACTGTTTTTTAGATGGACTGCAGCACATGTCTTGGAGATGTAATGGTTCTGATGAAAAGGGCTCCTTGCCTTTTTCTTTTCCTTTGCCCTCCAAATTTTCTCTTCATTTCTTTCATTTTTTGTGTC
The DNA here is from genome assembly GCF_039555335.1 of Amphiura filiformis. Taxonomy (NCBI): domain Eukaryota; kingdom Metazoa; phylum Echinodermata; class Ophiuroidea; order Amphilepidida; family Amphiuridae; genus Amphiura; species Amphiura filiformis. The sequence goes on from NC_092642.1 coordinate 31,140,443, forward strand.
AGGGGTGGCACTCTGCCACACCCCCTGCCCCCTGCTGGCTACGCTACTGCCGGGGACGTAGCAAGCGGGTGGACAGAGTTGACGAAGTCCAGGGGCCCCGAGTAAAAGCAAAAATGGAACAAGAGCTGATTGATAAATGAGATGTTAAAAAGGCCCGCACAAATAAAAGTATATTGTACAATATTTTCAAAATACCCGGATGCAATACAATATTTCTTGAATATTGTACGAGTATCGCGTACGCGTCGCACG